>NC_141891.1:35538987-35567030 GCF_030686135.1 Camelina sativa
CTTAAACGAATAAGTGCAAAGTTTTCCGACTATCTTTATATATATTACTTTAATGATTTATTTGCCATGAATTATTTTATTAAAGTGATATATATACGGTTTTCAGGAAAGCATGGCAAGTTGCAACTGATACTCGGCCTAGTCCGGGCTAACACAACGCACCAGGCCGCGAGGGTTGCAAAGCCTAAGTCACCTCGGCTGCGGGTGGGATTGTGCTAGGGAGGACCGGTCGGGAAGTCTGCAGCTTCCGTCCCTCGACCGGATCACCTCGGTGCAATTCCGCAAGTGGCGTCCTGTGGCTGTCCGATGGCCTTCGTGGTCATAGTACGGTTCGGGGGCGTTACAGGCATAGCCTTGATTGTACTGGACAAAAGGCTTCTGTTGGACCTGGTTGTCTTGAAATGCAGATGGGTAGGTTTGGTCCTGAGGATTGACAACATTCGGGTTTCGGTAGGACAGATTCGGATTCGGCTTGTAATTGTTGTACCCTTTGTTGTAACCTCCTTGGTTGTTGATGTAGTTAACATCCTCTATCTGTACAGTCTCCCCATCTTGTTGTAAAAACTGCTCTTCCTCTTATATAGCATGAACATGCTGCTGCTGGTTGAGGAGCTTATCGAGCTTGTCATTGAGGGTTTTCATATCCCTCTTGTACTTGGCGTCTTCCTCTCCAGTATATCGCACATTGCGATCGTACTGCTCATTGTAATTCCCATCGGATTGAGCCAAGTTCTCCACTAGGTCTCAACCTTCATCAACATCCTTGTTGAGGAAGTTACCATTACTTGTGGTGTCCAGCAACATCCGTATATTGGGGACCACTCGTCTGTAAAGTGTACTAAGCAATGAAGCATTACAGAAGCCATGATGAGGACATCTGGTAGTGTATCCCTTGAAACGTTCCCAAGCTTCACTTAACGTCTCATTATTCTTCTGAACAAAGCCGGAAATGTCATTTCGCAGCCTTGCGGTTCTGGAGTTGGAGAAGAATTTGGCCATGAATGCCTTCTTGCACGCTTCCCAAGTGGTGATGAACTCCTTGGGGAGTGATTTCTCCCAGATGTGTGCTTTGTCTCCCAAAGAGAATGGGAAAAGCCGGAGTTTGAATCCATCCTCACTAACTCCATTTATCTTGGTGAGGCTACAGAGCCTATCAAATTCATCCAGATGATCCAATGGGTCCTCCATTGGCAATCCATGAAAGTTGTTGCTCTGTATCATCTGGTCTGGATGAGACTACTGTTGATCTCAAAATTGTTGTTCTGGACAGCAGGTGGCACAATTTCATTCCATTAAGTATGAGTAGATGGAGCATCTCCTTCTCCTATGGTTGTCCTTGCTGGAGGAGTTGGTGGACCGTTCTGATTGTTCATTGTCTCAATGATTGCTGGTTGCGGTTGTTGAACTTGTTGTTGTCTGAGTAGCCTTGGTCTGTCGATGTTGTCGATGAATGGACTCAAGTTTTGGCTACCTCTGGATCGTGTTTGCATGCACAAATGGGTGCCCGAGTGGGTACACGAAAGTCAATCCGATCCAGGTGATTGAGTAACGAGTCGGGTGGGTGCTTGGGTTGTACCTGATATTCAAAACAAACAAAACCGAAAGCAAACAAGTCAGATTCCAAACCAATATAAATAAAAGAACTTGATCTAGCAAGTGCTGAAATCCTAAACATAGCAAAATAAATTCAACCAAATGGCAACATCGCCAAATTGATAAGCGGATTTTCACCCAAGGTATCAATTTCCTTTGAAGTTGTAGTACAAAGGGTTATCAATCCAAATGGTTATTTATGCTAGCAGGAAAGATGCAATCAGAACAATGCAAATCAAGCCAAGCAATTAAGGGTTTTCTCTAACAATCCTAAAATAATAAAAGAAAATAATATAAACAAAGAACCACACAACCTAAGCACTCGATGCAAGCATTCGAGTACAGGATTGGGTGGGGTGATCGGGTAAGCAAAGATGGCATGAACACCTCGAGGGATTACTCGAAACAGGTGATCGTGTACCTGTTCGGGTAAGGGATCGAGTGATGAATAAAAATGCAAGCGATTAAAATACGAAAGCTTCTAAGGATGGGGTAATCGAATCCTAAGTGTTCCTAACCAATACAGATGTCTTACATGCCTCAACCAAATCTTTCCTACACAATGAATCTCTAATCTCTAAAATCTTGTTATAACACTCTTTTGATAGAAAAAATCAACCTTGATCACTCCCCTACCCAACTCTCGTTGGAGAAACATGACCAAGCATACAATAAGAACCGATTCATTATTGTCAGTAAACCCCTTACTCATATAATCTCTTAAGCTAAGTGAGTAAACCTCTAGCATTGGTTGATTCAAGCATTTCATCTACACCTCTCGGTGGTAAAACACCCTAGATCTAATCTCACCCTCTCGGTTTGTTGACAGCATTAAGAACACTAATCTAGAAAGAAATCTATTAAATATAAACAATCAAACTAAGACATCCTCACCTATTAAGAACACAAAATCATCTATCCCATCCCTAGAAACTTTACTACACTACTCGGAAATAATAGGAAGAAACATAAAACCAAATATAGACAAAAATTGCATTGTGATAAACGATAAAGTATAGATGTAATAATACAAGATAAAAATCTAAAAAAATGATAAAAAGATATGAAACAAATCTTAAAAAAAAGTGAAAAGAGTTTTAAGTCGCTCAGTTCTCTCTCAGAAGCTCTTGCTCTATGGTTTGAGGGTCTGCGGCATGCTCGGTTGCGAGGAAGGAGAGGAGGGGTTTATATATGGAAAACACTTTTGACCTACCTTCCTGATGTTCATATATTTTACCCTGTTTTCCCTTAGAATATTCACATCTTTTGCATCTTTTGCTATCCATTTTGACCATTATTGCATTACTTTAGGACTGATCATGCATTAGAGTATAGTTGCATTGCATTTGCATCTTTTCATGTATAAACAGGTGATTTTGGAGCCTAAGGAGCATGGAAGCAATGCTAAAGAAGAATGAAGCTATCAAGAGAGGAAAGCAAGGGAGTTAGAGCTGAAGAACCAAGGTCCGGAGTTCCACTCGACCGCCGTCTCGACCAGACACTCGACCGTGTGCGGAGATGGACTCGACCGAGTGGAAGATGCACAAGAAAAGCCAACTCGACCGGTCACTCGACCGAGCACCAGGTCGAGTTGGCCGAGCCGCCTAGCTATTTTTTCTTTTAGCAGTTTTAGGGCTTCAACTCCTTTTTCTATATAAGGCCTTGTACCCTTCAGCCACCAGAGAGTCCAGCTTTTTAGATATTCTCAAACTTAGTATTTACCCTTTTGGGAATTATTGCTTTTTGCACTTTTATTTTCTTAGATCTTGTACCTCCTTGAAGGAAAAAAACAAGATATTCTTCATATTTGTTGGTTTCGTAACTTTCAAAATATTGAGAACTCGAGTTTGATTCCTTCTTCAATATTGTAGATCTTTGCTTTATCTTTCTATTGATGCAAGTTTCGGTATTTTCTGGGTTTATGACTTTGTTGTTCATCATGTGTGCTTGTGAGTAGTTGCTTAGGATCTTGAGGATGGGTTAGGCTGGATTGTGTTTGAGGTTTGGTTGATTTGGTCAAGCTTGATTGTTTTAGATCTCTTCTAGGCTAGATGTTCTTAATGCTGATCCTATAACCGAGAGGGTAGGGTTTGATCTCAAGCCTCTTAGCATCACACCAATGTCTAAGGTGCAAAGATAAGGCTAGATCTAGAGATTTTCATTAGGCATGCTAAGAGATTAGATGTCTTGTTTGATTTTTGACTATAAATGATATGTTGCTTAATGCTTGCTTGTATAAGTTCTTTGCTTTGTGAGAACAAGTCTAGAAATATATGAGCTTGATTGTTTTTGCCATGAGAGTGGATTAACATGTTCTAGGAGATCATTTGTCTAGACATTAGCTCAAGTTGTTTGAGATCTGTTGACCAAGTTAGATGACCTCAATCATTAGTCCAGCCCATGAATCCCTCCTCAAGTCCTTCCTTGTTTATTGATTTCTTAGTCTTAATCATGTTGTTTGGTGGTTGTTTGATTCGCTTTTCTATTGCTCTGTTTTGCTTGCATTGCTCTATTTCTCGCGTTTGTCCAGCTCGACCCTGTACTCGATCTACACTCGATCGAGTGCTTGCTCGAGATCCCCAGAATTCTTGTTTATGCTTTGTAGTTCTCCTGCTTCAATTCCTGTTTCATTCTAGTTGCATTTCAGTAGCATTCACTTAGTATCCTGTTCATTACTTGCATTACCATAGCTTCTATTTCAGTTCTTGTTTCATCATAGCTTTGATAAGTCTGTTCTCTTTACATTTAGCATCTATCTTAGTAGCTTTTACTTTCTGCATTTTACATTTCATCAATAGGTTGTTAGTGACAAACATCCTTCACATTTGGCTTGACTTAGACATATATGCATATCCTGATTGCTTGAAAACACTCATTAGGATTGACATCTCTTATACTACAACAGCATAAGGGTAATTGAAACACCTTACACTCAACCTCTGCACCATCACCTCACACTTCACATACATACACCACTACCACACAAAAAAAGCTTGTTTCACTTCCCAGTCCTGCCCGAGGGTCTGCTCAATGGGGTACATGAGGATAAGGTCGGGTTACTCCTCGGGTAGATCTTCGGGTTGTTCTTCCTGCTCTTGGATCCTCCTCGATCGTGTTGGGGTTCAGACTGTTCTTCCAGCTCGATGGCTCCTGCGGATACATGCTCGGGTTCGTCCTTGTTTTTCCCCATTTTAGGCTCTTAAGCACCTGTTTTCATCCAAAGTGTGCAAATGCAAAAATGCAACACTCTAAATGGCCTAAAAGTGAACTCTTATAGTTAATAACCTAAAAATGCTAAGTTAAGGGTATAAACAATGCAAAATATGGACAAAAAAGGATGTTAAAAACATGTAAATTAGAGAGTTATCAAACCTGATGCTCAGCCTTCACTAGCTGACGCACATCGCACCTCGCGACCCAACTAGCTACATCCTTCTTCATCCCGACCCAGTGATAGTACCTCTTGAGATCACGGTACATCTTAGTCGCTCCTGGATGAATAGAAAACTTGCTCGCATGAGCCTCTCTCAGAATCTCTTGCCTCAACTCCTCATCCTTGGGCACACAAACCAAATCGTGCACCAAGATTGTACCATTGTCCGAGGCCTAATACTCTGAATCAACATCTTTTGACGCATTTACCAGCCCCAAATCCCTCTCTTGAGCCAACCGCACCCTACTCAGAAGATCTGCTCTATCAACTGCCTCCAAACCAACGGTTCCTGAGACACAGCACACAACTCAACGTACCGATCTCTCCTACCAGAGACTCCATCTCATGCTTCTGTGCCGAAGCTACCCTCTTCCGACTCAATGCATCTGCAACCAAGTTAGCCTTACCAGGATGATAGGCTATCTCCAAATCATAGTCTGCCACAAGTTCCATCCACCTCCTCTGTCTCAAATTCAACTCAGGCTGAGTGAATATATACTTCAGACTCTTATGATCTGTAACACATGTACTTTTGCACCATAAAGATAAGATCTCCAAATCTTCAGGGCAACGACTACAGCACCCATCTCCAAATCATGAGTAGGATATTTGTCCTCATGCTTCCGTAACTGCCGTGAAGCATAGGCAATCACCTTCCCATGCTGCATCTACACACACCCCAAACCAACTCTGGATGCATCAGTATAAACCATATAGGGTTCTCCATGCTCAGGCAAAGCCAACACTGGCGTTGTAGTCAACATCTTCTTAAGGCTTGCAAAGCCCTCTTCACACTCCTCTGACCAAACAACAGGAACATCTTTCCCTGTCACTTAGTCAACGGCCGTGCTCTGCTCGCAACCCTTGTACAAACCTCCTATAGTAACCTGCCAGACAAGGACTCCTGATCTATGTGGCATTCTGCGGTCTAGGCCATTCTCTGATAGCCTGAATCTTCTTCTGGTCTACAGAAATTCCCTTTGTAGAAACAATGTGACCCAGAAAATACATCTCACGCTGCCAAAAACTGCACTTGCTCAACTTAGCAAACAACTTCTACTCCCGCATCGTCTCCAGAACTGCCCTCAAATGCACTGCATGCTCTTCAGGACTCTTAGAAAATACCAAGATATCGTCGATGAAGATGATGACAGACACATCCAGAAACTTCTGAAACACGCTGTTCATCAACCTCATAAACGCTGCTGGTGCGTTAGTCAACCCGAAAGGCATAACCACAAACTCATAATGCCCATACCTCGTCCTGAAAGCCGTCTTCCTCACATCTGCCTCGTCTATCGGTATCTGATGATAACCCGACGCCAGATCTACCTTGGAGAACCAAATAGCACCCCTCAACTGATCCAAAAACTCATCAATCCTGGGAAGAGGGTACTTATTCTTCACAGTGACCCGGTTCAAACCCCGGTAATCAATACACAACCGGAAACTCCCATCCTTCTTCTTGACAAATAACACCGGCGCTCCCCATGGTGATACACTAGCTGCTTCTTCAGCTCTGCCATCTCTGCTGGAGTCATTCTGTAAGGAGCCTTGATAACAGCTTCGTCCCCGGTTCCAGTTCAATAGTGAAAGGATCAGACCGAGATGGTGGTAATCCCTTCAATGACTGAAACACTTCCTCAACAATCTGAATACCGCTAACCGTAGACTTTCCCACTGACTTTGGCATTGATATAGTAACCAAATAAGCCTCACGGCCCTTCTCGATCATCTTCCCAGCCTGAATGGTCAAGATCACAAGACTCCTCGAAGTTGGTCTAATACCCTGAAAACCAACTTTCCCTCCTGGACGCTCAAACTCCACCCTACCCCGATGGCAATCAAATGCACCATATGCCGATGCAACCAATCCCTCCCGACAATAACATCATACAACTCCACTGGACTGATAAGCAAATCCACTGGCCACGACTCTCCTGCGATCTGAATATCAACTCCTCTAGCTCGTCCAATAACTCTCAGGAACTTGCCTCCCACAACTCTGAAAACTCTTATACGCTCTCCGGGATCCCCTGTGATTCTCGCGCTCACTGTACACTTCGGAGTAATGAAGCTATGAGAAGCTCTAGAATCAAACATAACGTGGGACTTAAACCCGTCACCAACAAGGTCCTTACACAAACCTCATGTGTTGAGAACCTAACACTTTATCACAGGAAAAACATAAAATGTAAACCTACTGAAAATCTCAAAGTTTAAGTACCAGAAATTATACCTGTGATCGCCCCGGCACTGGTTCCCCCAGTCTCTGCAGTCCTGTACACCCGTGGCGCCTGCTCAATCCGTGCCACCTGCTGACCTCCCGGCTGCACCTGCTGCAACGCTGCCACTGCTACCAGCTGCAACTTGGGACACAAGGGTCTGATGTGCCCTGGCCCCCTGCAATGATAGCATACACGAGCTGCTGCCGTCGGAGCACTCCTCTTGGGACAGCTAGCAATCTTGTTATCTTTGCACCCACACTTGAAGCAACGCGTACCACTCCGCGTCTGCATAGCCTCCAACCTCCTCTTGGTTCCCTGTGCAGGCTTTTCGCCCTTGCTAGAACCTCCATAATGCTGAGCCTTACTAGGCTGAACTGCTGGACTAACCGTCACTGTTGTGCCTGGATATCCTCCTCAATCTCTGCTGCAGTCTCAACCAGCTCTGCACGGGTAGCATAACTACGTCCTCTACAATGGACCCTCAAGTCATCACGAAGAGCCCTCATAAACCTCCTGATCTGGGCCTCCTCAGGCTCCATAGCCCGACCCCCATAACATAGAAGTCGACTTAACTCCAAGTCCAGCTTCCGCACTGACCGTGTCCCCTGCGATTACTAAAGAAACTGCACCTCCAACCAATCCAATGCCTCTCTCGGAAAGTAGTTGTGGTTGAACTCCCCCACGAAGTCAGCCCAAGTCATCTCTCTCTGCACTCTCCTAGCAGCCACTGATCTCCACCACACCTGAACATCACCAATCAAGTGGTGGACCCCTATGTCCACCCAAAACTCCTCAGGACATCTCAAAGTATGGAAGTTACGCTCCACACTCGTCCTCCACACATCTGCAGCTGTAGGATCTATACCACCCGAAAACCGCGCAGTCTCGATGCCCTTCATCTCCTTGAGCATGGACAAATAACGTTCAAGTGCTCCTGCATCCGCAGCCACTGGCTGTCCCTCCTCCGCCACCACTGGTGGCACTACCTAAGCCTGAGCCGGTACCACAGCTGGCAACCGCTCCAACAACTGTGCTTGCAAAGCCGCAAAATCAGCTCCAGGGACTCCACCTGCTAGTACTCCCACTCTTGGGACCCTAGCATCACCGGCTACTGGAGCATCAACACCGCCCCCTCCAGCCACACTCATGGAATCCTCCTGGACACCCTGCGACTCGCCAACACCCTCAACTGTCACACTCTGGTCCGCAGTCTCACTCACTGCTGGGCCTCTGCCCCTACCACGACCACGTCCGCGTCAACGACCACGTCCGCGTCAACGACCACGTCCGCGTCCACGACCAGCAACAGCACCATCTCTAGCCATCTGCACTACCATGAACATAAGACTAAGCAAACAATTTCTATTATAACACAGAAACATAAAGTCACCATGGAATCACACAGTAGGCTCGAAGAGGATGTTCTCGGACTTCATGCCACACATAATTGACTAACTCACATAATCAATCAAAGCATACAAAATGCCAAACATTTACAGCACAAAGCCTATTGAACCCAAACCTAGAACCGTAAGGGCTATGATACCAAATAGAAACGACCTGACCCATTTTTTTATATAAATAAATAATAATAATAATAATAATAATAATAATAATAATAATAATAATAATAATAATAATAATAATAATAATAATAATAATAATAATAATAATAACAACAATAATAATAATAATAATTATAATATAATAATAATAATAATAAATAAACTACAACTAGTGGTCTCATTCCCACTAGCCACCTAACCATAATCACAACCAATAGCGAAATAACAAATACCAATATCCAATAAATCTCCAATAATAATCCAAAATTCACCCAACAGGAAACATAGAACCAGCAACATTGCAATGTTTCTAATGACCCAACTTTAGCAACCTAGCAATGCCAGACAACAACCAATCGAGTCCCTAGAACATCCTCCTCTTTATTGCCTTGATTTCATGATCACACTTTGCCTTTACCTGCACCACAAACACAAATTGCAATGCATGAGTATTTTATAAACACTCAGTACGGCAATCCTCCCATCTACTGGGCTATACACACAAGCAATAGAGACATCTCTAACCATCAACCAACAATAACCAATTAATAATAACAAACCAGGACATTGCATCGACCGACACCAAGCATGCATCGACCAACACTAGTTGGGGTTGCGTCGACCGACGCATGATATGCATCGACCGATGCTCGCATTGCATTGACCGACGCATGCTCGACATAGCACGAAAACCCTAGGTTTTACGCGCCGTCCTCGCACTTTTATCGACTGACGCACAAATTTCATCGACCGATGCAATGCCGAGCATCGTGTTTCCACGAAGCTTCTCGCCGGATCTTCATTTCTACAACCACAAAACTCGATCCCAAGCCACAAGAAAGCTTCCTAACGTCCCAAATAACAATCTAACAAGTCTAACAACACATAGCAAGCAAATCAAAGAGATCTCTAGCTTAGATAAGCCATCGTCATGCACTTACATTTGCCAAGACGATTCTGAACCTCAAACAAGCAAGAAAGCACTTCCAGGAAGCTCCTACAACGATCCCAGCTACAGATCTCTACAGGAACAACTTCCAATCTCCCAAACTCCTCAAGAACACTCGAGAACACTTAGGAAACATTTTCTCTCTTTTCCATCTCTCAAAAGCCGCTAAACACGACTAATGAGACAAAACTCGGGTTAATGGTTTTCTTAACCCAAAACGCAGCGTTTAACTTAAACTCGTCCGCAGAAAACCAACCTTGCATCGACCGATGCACATAGTGCATCGACCGATGAAATCCCTAAATTGGAATTTCGGTTCGCGGATGTTACAGCGTCCATCCCGTATATTTTTAAGTTTAGTATGGGGTATTACATAACCACTTAAAAAACTGCATAAAAATTCAATATCATATTGTGCTATAAAGAAAACACAAACCAGCTAATTTCTCGCTAAATAAAGCAATAGGTCGTTGACGTTGACTCAAGACCGCACCATCCCTGTTTAGAAGCGTCACAATGAAGTTCAAATACCACAAAAAAATGACGGAATGCTACAATTGGTACTGAAACAAGCTTCTCTTTCACAAGTTCAAATATTGTAGTTGCCTTTGTAGTCCACAAAAATGATCCATCTCGAATATAATTTGTAATAGGCGCCATTAGACAACTAAACTGTGGAACAAATCGTCTATAAAAAGATGCTAGTCCATGAAAGCTTGAGTCTCAGTTAATGTTTTTAGAAATGGCCACAAACGTATGGTAGAAACTTTGCTTGAATCCACGGCAAGCCCCTTAGAAGAAACAATGTATACCAAAAAATGTACTGCATCATATCCAAATTCACACTTCTTTAACGTGGCATAAAGTTTATCTCTTCGTAGAACACATAAGTGTGTCACGTGAGCATCCCAAGTCAAACTGACAATTCAAATGTCATCGAAATAAACAACGACAAATTTACCGAAAAAGGTCGAAGATATTGGTTCTTAACTCGCATAAACTTGCTTGGTGCATTTGATAATCCAAAAGGCATAACAAGCCACTCAAATAGACCTTCACGTTTCTTAAACGCAGTTTTCCATTCATCACCTTGTCATATTCTAATATGATGATACCACTCTTCAAATCTAATTTTGTAAACACCTTTGCAGAACCTATTTGATCCAATAAATCATCAAGTCGAGGAATGAGAAAATGATAACATACTGTAATTTAATTGATCACTCGACTATCCACACACATGCACCAAGATCCATCTTTTTTTGGTATCAATAATGCCGGCACGGCAAAACCTTTAGTAAACAATTCTTCAACTTGGTTATGCAACTCTTCATGTTTGGTGGGGCTCATTCTGTAGTGAGGTCGATTGGGGAGAGAAGCATCTCGAACAAAATCAATACCATGTTGAATGTCTCGCAATGGAGGTAATCCTGGCGGGAGATCAGTGGGAAAAACATCTGAAAATTTATTCAGTAACGGTTGTATAACTGGAGAGATAAGCCCTTGTCAAGAAGATATGGGAGTGGTGACTAAAATAACAACCATACCTGCCTCATGCATGGCTGTCTATGGAGTGTTGGAAGTAGTAGCTCTAAGATACAGCCACTTTTACTTTTTACTTCTTACTTCCTTAACATGTCCTTACAACCACAAAAGCATATTTATACTACCCTTACTTATCTTAACCTACTTGTTTTTCCATCACCCTAAAACCGAGGCCCATTACACATAAGGCCTTAATTGAGTTTATGGCCTAATGGCCTTTTACTTGTTTTCATTATTACAAAACACAAACTCTCATTGTCGTGACTCTTCTTCTTCTTCTTCTTCTTCTTCTTTTTCTACACGATCACTTCTTCCTCTTTCTCCCTCTACATCTGCTTGTGAATCTCTCTGCTCCCAATTACCTTGGCACCTTCTTCCTCCAGTATCTCTTGTTCCTTATTGAGCAAAGGATCAACTTCCAACACTCCCTCTTAATCCTTTTGCTCAATCCCCAAAATTTGACATAAGAAATTGATTCCCTTTGTTTCTGAAGCTTCTTTGATTTGGTTCTTCATTTCTGGTCCTATGCCTCTTAGAACATCAGCATATCTCACTGGTAGGTTCTCTTGCTCCCTCATTGTCTTTATTTTTCCAATCTCATCAGATTTGATATGACTCTTCATTTTTCCGGATCTGGCCATTGCCTTGATTTTTTTCACGCTCTCTACAACTTTGACTGAACCTTGATTCTTGTTCTTGTTCTGCATGTACTCTTGCAAGTATTGCAAGTCATCGATCCTTTCTGCAACATCTACAAGACTCACAGGTAATTTAAATTGCTCCCTCATTGTTTCATTCTTCACCTTTGTAATCTTGATTGAGTTTGACCCAGTTTCTTATTTGTTTCTCTTCATGACCGATCCCTTGTACTCGTCATGAGTTTCTGCGATTTGAGACTTCTTCTTCTCCATGTGGGTCTGATTGCAAGGCGACTCATCATTCTCCAAGTATCGTAAGTTTGGGTTCTTCTTTCTTATCTCCCTCTTTTCCTTGTCTTTCATAGCTTTAGTCTTCCTCTTGCTTTCCCTTTTATTTGCTCTTTGAATCCGATTCCTCTCCATATTCTTTAGCTTTTTCTTCTCTCTTTTGAAGTGATTCAGTTCTCTCTCTTGCAGGTACCTTTCAGCTGAGACATATGTCGGACCTCTATCTCCCTCATCCGGTTCAATGCTATTCACTTTACTGCACACCAGCATTTTCTTTGTCTTCTTATGATCATTACTCTTACAGTGTTCGACATCAACCGTCTTTTGAATTTCAGCTTCATGTTTTTCCTTGTGAGAAAATATTTTTGACATCGCTGCAGAGAGTCTCCCTCACCTCAGGTTCTCTATCCTTTTTCAGTAAGAACTTTCCCAATTCTGCTTTTGTAACATCTCCAACCTCTCCCATAACCGCTTGTAAGCTTTTGCTTGTAGTCTCCATACTTGGTGAGATGTTCTTCCTCTAGTTAGTATCCTCTTCACACAATGGCTTGAGACTCTGAGCTAAGTTTTCGTCTGTTGGTTTTTCTTCATCTTTCAGCATTGTGTTATGGTTCTCTGCTTTCAGGCTTATCCCCTTGGTTCTTTCAACTTTATCACTTTGTTTAGTAGTTGCAGGCTCTAAGCATCCGACTTCACCTTCATTCTCTTTAATCGGTTGTTCAATAGGTTGGTGGTATGTCATCCTTTGAAATCTTTGAAACCATTCACTGTGATTGTTGCATTGCTGCATATGACTTGATTCCCCTACTTGGATGTCCTGGTTCATTGTGGGGCTTGTTACTCTTTTAATCACACAATGTGACACTCGTTCTTCATTTTTCTGTAGGCTCTCTGTTTCAGCATTTCCATAGACTTCACCATGACCTCCAGGTCCAGTTTCTACATTCCTCTCTGATGTCTCTCCTTGCTGTTTTTCTTTTTTCAATTTTTGGAACTCAATTGAATAGCATCCATCTGTCATGGGTGCTTCAAATAACTTCTTCCCTTCTTGATTAGTGATTATGCATCCTGATGAGTTGAACATCATCCCGTAGCCACTCTTCATCAGTTGAGGAACACTTAGCTAGTTGTGTTTCAAGCTAGGTACGTAAAGAACATCCCTTATTGTTCTTTTACCAGTCTCAGTCATTACAGTGACTGTACCTTTTCCTTTAGCTTGAATAACTTCATCATTGCACAACCTTACACCTCTCCTAATGTTTTTGTTCAACATAGAGAACCATGGTTAATGGAGATCCTTCTTAAGCCATTGTCTGCTGCTTTCAGAGTTATTTCCAATTGCTTATGTATGCTTTGTTTATCTACATCCTTGAACCGTTTAACAGTTTCATTCATGGTTTAAGTTTTTGACTTTTTAATTTGGTTGGATCTCTGTTTATTATGTGATTCTTTAGTGGTTAATTTGCGATGATCTTCGACTCAAGTTGGAGAATGATTTCATGAAATCTCTTCAGGATGAGGTAAATAATACATTGACTCTTGCTTTTGTTTTTGTATCATTTTGTACAATTCTCAAATGTTGAATTCTTTGCCTTCTACCTAGGCTATAGAGAGTGGTGAACTGGAGGCTATCAAGCCTTTGCCTTGGTACCCTAATAATCTTGCTTGTCATTCTAACTTTTATGTATTATTTCAGCTGCTTGAAATAATTCATGAATCATCAGAATCAGGATCTCTACCTAATGGAATGGTTTGTTAAACTCTATCATCTTCCATTCATTTTGGTTGATAGATAATTTGTTTGTTTCTAATTGCTTTGGTTGATTCAGGTGGTGGTGAATGAACTGCAACAACAACGATACTTTGTCCAAAGAAGCATCTGAGGTTAATCATCATCTGAGTTACATGTATATGTTCTAGAACTTAGAAGTTTGTCTCTATTTTTTGGTGATGTTAGTTTATTTTAATTAAGATTTTTATGTAAGACTTTATGTTATGTAAGACTTCATTTTGTTAATGTAATAATAATTTTATGTATGTTGGTGATTTTATGAAATAAAAATATTATATATATATATATATATATCTAATTAAATAAATTCTGCAAAATAGGATTCAAATATACAAATTATAAAAATTTATATACCAAAAAAATAATACTAATTTTGTGTTACCATAAAATGTATTATAGCAGTAATCGAATGCTATAATATGAAAATGCTATCGTATGTAGGTATTTATTATAGCATGTCAAAAACGCTATTGTATGTGGGGGATCTACCATGGCTGCCGATGTCACAGCATCTACGATAACGCTATGTAATATCTATGATAGCAGTTTTCTCACGCTAACAATGTCAATATTTGTTGTAGTGCCAGCTTTCTTCTTTGGCCATGTGACATGTAGCTCCACTGTCAATCAACCAGATATTACCATTGCTTGAGATATGGTCATGAGTTGCTGTAAACAATCCTTCTTCTTGGTTGTCTTCTTCTTGGTCTTGTCTATTTATTTGTGTTTGACTTTGTTGTTCTGCTTGAGCTTGCATCTGGGTTTGATTGTGCTTGAGTCTGCAGTCTCTAGCATAGTGTCCCAGCTTTCCACAAACAAAACAACTTCCTCTAGGTCTGACTTGCATGTTTTGTTGTGTGCTTGTTGTCTTGTTTTTGTTGTAGTAGCACTCTTCCTCACTGTAATTGTTTTTCCTGCATATGCTACACCACTTTGACTGAGATGATTCTGACCTGAATGTGTCTTGCATATTTTGAACATTTTTGAATTTCTGAAACCTTGCTGCAGATGCACCTTCAGCGTTTCCACCATTTCTATCATCTAATCTCTTCTCTTGTCCTTGTATGGAGTTGATTACTTCAGCCACAGTTACAACTGCAAGGTCCTTTGTCTGTTCTATGACTCCCACATAGGAGTCAAACCTTTCTTGAAGTGAGCACAAGATTTTAGGCACCACAATAGATTCTGCCATTTCTTCTCCATGAGCTCTCGTCTCATTTACCAACTCTACAACTCTTCTAGCAAAGTCTTTAATGGTTTCTCTTTCATCTTGTTTCAGGTTGTAGAAGTTTGCTCTCAACCTCTGTAGCATTATCATGGAACCTTTTGAGTCACCTTGGAACCTTAGTTGAAGTACATCCCATGCATCCTTTGAGGTTTCAGTGACAGATAAGTGACTACTGAATATTTCTTCAGAAACAGCACTAAACAACAACTGTAAAGCTGTTTGATCTTTCATCTCTAACTCTTCCCAGTCTATCATTCTTTTCTGTTCATCTTGTGTGGGAGAAGTCAACTTAGGTGATATTGGGATACCTTCTGTAACTACTTTCCATAAACCCTTAGACTTAAGTATAGCCTTCATCTTTATAACCCATAGACTATAATTCTTTCCATCAAACACTGGAACCACTTGAACATTCTGCATTCTATCTTACGACTAATTGCAAATTACCTAATTTTTGCTTCTCCTTTTTTTTTTTTTCTCGTTTCTTTTGCTGTGCTCTTGTGAACCAGCTTGTGCCTCTAACTTTCCTTTGTTGCTTGTGCAGGTTTCAGGTCACCAAGAACTTTGAAGCTCTAATACCATGTTGGAAGTAGTAGATCTAAGATGAAGCGACTTTTACTTTTTACTTCTTACTTCCTTAACATGTCCTTACAACCACAAAAGCATATTTTTACTACCCTTACTTATTTTAACCTACTTCTTTTCCATCACCCTAAAACCGAGGCCCATTACACATAAGGCCTTAATTGAGTTTATGGCCTAATGGCTTTTTACTTGTTTTCATTATTACAAAACACAAACTCTCATTGTCGTGACTCTTCTTCTTCTTCTTCTTCTTCTTCTTCTACACGATCTCTTCTTCCTCTTCCCTCTACATATGCTTGTGAATCTCTCTGCTCCCAATTACCTTGGCACCTTCTTCCTCCAGTATCTCTTGTTCCTTATTGAGAAAAGGATCAACTTCCAACATGAAGCACGTCGCAAAAACAAGACTGGACTTGGTGGTAGAGCTGGAATTTCACTCTGGTGGTGGAGTTGGAATTGCAGGTAAAGATGGCTTTAACGTGAACGTACGGTTGTTTAAACTAAAGGTATAAGTGATAAGGTGACTATCATGACTAACACACTGATCAAACTCCCATGGTCTTCCAAGTAACAGATGACAAGCATCCATAGGGGCAATGTAACAAATCATTTATCTTTGTATGAATCGCCAACTGAAAATTCCACTAAAACACGAGTGGAAACTGCAACTTCATTTTCTGTTGTATCGCAACTAATTTATAAGGAGAAGGTGTGGTTGCACTTGTAAATTTAATTTTGATACAGCATCCTCAGCGATGACATTCTCACAACATCCCGAGTCGATAATGGAGTTACAAACCCGTCCATTGATTGTGCATCGTGAATAAAAGAGTTTGTTATGTCGAGATTCTTTAGGGAGACGAGGTGCCAAACAAGCTCGCCTAACCACAAGAAGGTGAGTTACATCAGCTTCCAATTCCTCTGTTTCCTCCACAATTTCTTCATCATATATTACTTCCACATCTCTACATGTTTCATCAAGGATAAAAACCACGACGGTTTCGAGTAGGACATGCTGATTGCCGATGACCTGGTTCTCTGCAATTAAAACAACGCAACGTACTAGGTCGATTAACCCGTGTAGGATCAACTGAAGTCACCACATGTTCAGGTTTTTTCATCACCGCTTCAGGAGTCTGACTCGAAGAACCCGATATAAGTGAAGTTCGGACTGGACGAGTAGAGCTCCAAGCAGGATAGTTGCTTCGAGTTTGTTCTTCAACAGTCAACGCTTGTTGATGAGCTTCATCCACTGATAATGGTTTGAATAAATTCAGTGTGTGTTGAATTTTTTTGTCTCAATCCACCCGTAAATCGTGCCACCAATTGTTGTTCTGAATCTTGCCAATCAATAAGAGTTAGTAGCAAAAAAAAATTATTTGAATACTCTTCCACCGAACGTGACCTTTTTTCAAATTTTGCAATATCTGAAACATAAGGTGATCGTAATTAAATGGCAAAAAAGTTTTGCACAAGTGTTTCTTTAATTTATCCCACGATAGCATTTTTGCTTTTCCTTGTCTTGATTGAGAAGTCTTAAACTGTGTCCACCAAGCTGCAGCTCTGTTTCGAAACCGCATTGCAATCACCGGAACACATCGATCTAAAGGAACTCGTCTGAATTCGAGTACCTCTTCTACATTTACGATCCAGTCTAGTAGCTTCTCCGCTGTGTTTCCAGATTGAATCCTTGTTCCCAACGCCAATCGTTTTTTGGAGCAACAACAGGATGCTGGATCTGTCTTTGCAAAAGGGTTATTGTCTTCTCCACCTGGTTCATCATAATCTTGTTCATCATGTTCTCCATCAACAACTACTTGCAGAGGCTGCAGAACCATCGCTTGAATAGCCACTGTAAGCTGCTGCATCTGCTCTTGAAGACGTACTAGAGTTTGACGTGTGGGTTCAACATCAGTTGGCGGTGGGTGGCGCAGCGTAAGATCACAAATTCAACTCAACCAAAGGATTTCGAATTGAAAACTTTTGGGACCCTGCTTCCTACCAATTGAATTCTTCAAGAACTCAAGAATTAGGGATAGAGATAATTCTCTATTTATTAAAAATATCAAAGCTGCTTGTTTGATTAGGTTAATCCAATCGATAATGTGTCATTGTATTCATGAGATTATATAGGAGAGGTTGTACAAGGTAGCCGCTAGGAGCTATTAACTAAGCTTCCTAATATACACAGAAGAATATATGTATTCCTATTCTAATACCCTCTCGCAGTCGAAACGTAATGAGGATGAACGTTAAGACTGGACTTGAAGTCTTGAAACAGAGATGTAGGGAGACATTTGGTGAAGATGTCTGCATATTTATGGGAGGAAGGAACATGAAAGACTCGAACCTGTCCCATGGCAACACGTTCACGGACAATAAAAATATCCAACTCGATATGCTTGGTGCGTTGGTGTTGATCGGGTTTGTGGAGAGATACACTGCACATATATTATCCCAGTACACAAGCGTTGCAGTGTTAAGTAGGCAATGAAGTTCAAGGATTAGGTTACGGATCCATATTGTTTTGGCAACTAAGTTGGCCACACTGTGATACTCTGCCTCAGCACTAGAGCGTGAGACAGTTGGTTGTCGTTTAGAAGGCCAGGAGATGAGGTTGTTACCAAGGAAGACGGCAAAACCAGAAGTGGAATGACGTGTGTTGGGGCAGCCGGCCCAGTCTGCGTCAGTATAGGCAGTGAGTGTCGTTTTGTTGGAATGAGTGATGTGTAAGCCGTCCGAGATGGTTCCCTTAAGATAACGAAGGATGCGTTTCATGGCGGTGAAGTGAGGCTCACAAGGGTCATGCATATAAAGACAAGTTTTTTGGACAGCATAAGCGATATCCGGCCTAGTGAAAGTGAGATATTGGAGGGCTCCGACAAGGCTACGGTATAGTGATGGATCAGCAACAGGAGGTCCGACAGCAGAGAGAAGTTTGGCCGAAGTGTCAAAGAGAGTCGTGACCGGTGTACAGTTGGACATATTTGCACGATGGAGAATATCCGCAGCGTAATTTTGTTGACTGAGAAATAGTCCATTGTTGTCCCTGCGTACCGCAATGCAAAGAAAATAGTGAAGGAAACCAAGATCAGTCATTAAAAATACAGATTTAAGAGAGGAGAGAATTGACCTGAGAAGAGCAGGGGAAGAGGCGGTGAGGATAATGTCATCTACATATAATATTAGATAGGCAAGATCATTGCCTTGGCGCTAAACGAAGAGAGAAGCATCACTCTTGCTGTTCGTGAAACCTATTTTGGTAGCATATTTAGCAAAACAGTGAAACCAAGCCCTTGGTGATTGTTTGAGGTTGTATAACGACTTCTTAAGTAGGCACACATGGTTGAGTTTTTCTGGATCAACGAAGTCGGGCGGTTGGTGCATGTAGACAGTTTCCTCAAGGTCGCCATGGAGGAAGTCGTACTTAACATCGAGTTGGTGGAGAGGCCAGTCACGAGCGACCGCAAGATCAAGAATAGTGCAAATTGTCGTTGGTTTGATGACAGGGCTAAAAGTCTCCTCACAATCTACACCCACTTGTTGTGATTTGCAATTTGCGACCAACAGAGCTTTGTACTGAGACAAGGTGCCATCTGCATTAAATTTATGACTAAAGAACCACATAGAGCGCACAAGGTTAGTGTTCACAGGACGAGGAACAAGATCCCATGTGCCTGCGTATTTTTGAGCAGTATATTCCGATGAAATTGCCCCATTCCAGTTAGGATCACGAGCCGCTTGAATATGAGAATGGGAAGAGGAGAAATATGAGCAGTATGAAGAGAGAAAATTTGTTTAGGTTCATTAATACCACTCTGACTCCTCGTGTGAATGTGAGGAGGTGTTGGTGGGGGAGGCGGCGCTGGTGGGGAAGGAGACACCGGTGGTGATGAAGACTACGGTGGTGAGGGAGGTGCTGGTGATAACGAAGATGCCGAAGGAGAATGAGAAACCAGAGGAGAAGAAGGCACCGGAGGAGAAGGAGGGGTGGGAGGTGAAAGAGGTGCCGGTGGTAAAGGAGGCGGCAGAGGTGATGGAGGTACTAGAGGAGGTGATGGAGGAGGATACGTTGGAGCTGCGGGCAGTGGTGTTGAGGAAGGTAAAGAAATATCAGGGAGAGAAGAAGGAGAGGAAGACAGGGTGTGCAAAGTGGGAGCCGATGGTGGCGACGAGAATGGAAACGATGTTTCATCAAAGACAACGTGGCGAGAGATGATAATACGATGAGTGGCAAGATCGAGACACCGATAACCACGGTGATTAGTTGGATATCCGAGAAAACGCATCGTGAGGAACGAGGAGAGAGCTTGTTTGGAGAAGTGGGAAGAAGGTTGTATGAGAACTCACACATCATCATCCGTAACACCTTGTCCGTACAACATGATCAATGGGCCGTCCGTACGAGCGAAGATATAAACGAGTCCAGCCGGTGAAGAAGAGAACCCTAATGATCTCCAATGTCTCTAGAATCTTCCCCTTGTAGTCGTTATAGCCGTTGGAGATCGTGTGCAAGTGCGCGACCAAGAGAGTCACATGTTAGCTTAAGGAAGGATGTCGCTATCACCCATGTAAACCGTGTACAGCATCTTGTAGGAATATGCTTATTCACTTTGTCTATATTTAGGATGTAACTAGGAACTATTTTGAGTAAGAAGTTCTATTCTTCTTCTACACTCTCTCTCTTACCCTTTTACACTCTTTAATCTCACACGACAAACACTCCTTTACACTTCCGATTATACTTCTTCTTAGACTCTAAAACTTACATGGTATCAGAGCAAGGTTGCTCCTCATTCTAAAGCCTACGTTCATCACTCCCTTCCGCTCTTTCTTCTCTTCCTACTTCTTCTTCATTCGCAAAAGTTCTTTCTCTTTAACCGTTGGGTAATACTATTAACCAGCGGACAAAACTCCATGGAAGGCACCAAGACCTTGATTGTTCCAGTTACTCTCAAAGGAGAGAACTACTTGTTGTGGGCGAGAACCACAAAGACGGCACTATGCGGCCGAGGGCTTTGGACCCATATTACTACGAGTGAGGCTCCCAAGGAAGAGCCTACCAAAGACGGCAAAGAAGCTGTCACAAGCGGTGAAGACAAATGGTTTCAAGAAGACCAAAGTGTGCTTGCTATCATCCAAAACTCCCTTGATGCTCCAATACTCGAAGCCTACTCATATTGCAAGACGGCTAAGGATCTATGGGACACATTGCAAAATGTGTTCGGTAACACTTCCAATTTAAACCGAGTATTTGAGATCAAGAGGGCCATTAACAACCTAAGCCAAGAAGACATGGAGTTCACCAAACACTTTGGAAAGTTTCGGTCTCTTTGGGCTGAGCTTGAGATGCTTAGGCCGGCTACTCTTGATCCGGCCATTTTGAACGAGAGGCGTGAGCAAGACAAGGTGTTCGGCCTCCTCCTCACACTGAATCCGTCTTACAATGACCTCATAAAACATATCTTGAGGTTAGACAAGCTTCCTAGCCTAGATGATGTGTGTAGCCAGATCCAAAAGGAGCATGGATCCATGGGGCTGTTTGGAAACAAAGGAGAACTTGTATCCGCTAACAAAGCTGAAGCTGCGGTTGCAAACAAAGGACATTATCGACAAGATGACAAGATTATACCGGTTTGTAACCATTGCAAGAAGCCGGGTCACTTTAAGACCAGTGTTGGATCCTTCACCCACATCTTCGAGCCAATCGACCGATGAACAACCGTGGAGGTCCGAGAGCACATCAAGCGACCGTTGACTCATCAGCCGCGGAACCATAGCTAGCGAGTCTCCGAAGGAAATGGAACCGCCCTAGCTGCTACCACTGACCTGGTGAGGAAGTCGGACCTTGACGCCCTCACCAAAGCCCTCAAGGAAGCTTCTGGTAAATCTTTTGATGCTTTAAAACCAACTAAACCTCTTATAGTTGATTCCGGCGCTTCCCATCACATGATTAGTGATTCAAAACTGATTAGTGATATCAAACCTGCCCTAGGAAATGTGATTATTGCTAATGGTGAAAAAATACCGGTTAGGGGAATAGGAAACCTAAAGTTGTTTGATAAAGAATCTAAAGCTCTTTATATGCCTAGCTTCACTTCTAATCTCTTATCGGTTAAAAGAGCTACCACTGATCTAAATGCTTATGCAATATTCAGTCCTAATGAGGTGTATTTTCAGGATATTGAGACAAGTAAGGTGCTTGGCAAAGGGGTTACTCAAGATGATCTCTACTTGCTTAAAGACCTAAATCTATCTTCTTTGTATTCCTCTTGTTTTAGTTCAATTAATTTTAAAGAAAGCAATGTTATGTGGCATGACAAACTAGGACATCCTCATTCTCGTGCTTTAGAATTAATATTTCCAAATATGCCTTTTAAAGTGGATGAGTGTGAGGCTTGTATTCTTGGTAAACATTGCAAGGCTGTTTTTCCTAAGTCTTTAACTATTTATGAAAATTGTTTTGACTTGATTCATTCGGATGTTTGGACCTCACCTTGCTTATCTAGAGAAAACCAACGATACTTTGTGACTTTTATTGATGAAAAGTCTAAGTATATGTGGTTAACTCTACTGTCTTCGAAAGATACGGTGCATGAAGCCTTTATTAGTTTTCAAAATTATGTGACTAACCATTATAATGCGAAAATTAAGATTTTGAGATCAGATAATGGAGGGGAATTAATATGATCCTCCCAAAGAATCGGCACCTTTGAGTTGGTAGATAGATACACCTTGATTCTAAAGACGAAGAAGCCTCAAGAATAAGGATGATGGAATGAATGGTTGCACAAGAGTTGTGGAAAGACTCTTGATATACCGGTTTGATCTTTCAGCCTCACACCAAAAGGACCGGATCTCTCAGCCTCGCACCAAGGAGATCAGGGTTTTGACTATTGGAATCACACCAAGTAGTCGGTTTTGATTGATGGAATCACACCAAGCAATCGGTTTTGTTCACAAAGAACAGAAGAGAATCACTCTCAAAAAGAAAAGGTTTTGATAAAAAGTTGGATATATTATTTCAATGATCTTACATGAGTTTATATAGGATAAGAAAACTTGGTAACAGCCAAATATTAATTATTCTTGAAACTAAAAGACAATAAAGATAGATAGTTGAATAAAGATTCAACTCTTGGTGTTTCCCTTCCCAAGGTGACTCTAGATGCATGTATCTCCAATTTTCGTCACTCTTCTTTGACCACAAAATAAAGAGATTATTTTGGGCTTTCTTGGACTTGAATTAGGCTCAAAGTGGGCTGGACTTGATCGACATCATCCCCAATAGAATTTCCCATGCTCTCTTTGGCCATAAGCTCTTGAATAAGCCCATTAAGTACATTCCTTAGTTTCTTAGCTCTTTGACTCCTTGATCCAATTTGCTGATGAGAAACAACATGGGCTGTATCATTTCTTCATCTTGGGCTTAGTAGAAACACCTCCTGGTTGCCAAACATAATTCTGGAAGCACCTAAACCAATTGGACCTAAAACTCTTCATGTGAACAATTAGATTGACCTCCTTTGGAAAATGAAGTGTATCCTTGTATTCCTTGGACCAAATCTTCTGTTTCTGAGCTTAATAAAAACATAAGATATCCATTGACATCCTCCAAGTGGTTTCGTATCGAAATTATGGCTGAGTTGATCTGTGGAACTCGATATTTGGCTCAGACGAGAAACTGGGACTGGGATAGATCCACTGACTTGAAATATCCATATCTTTCACGTATGAACTGATTTTAATGTGCTTCCAAATCTCAGTGATTCTAGGATGGATCAAGATTCAGGAAAGTTCGATTCATAACTTGAATCTTTCTGGCTTGGTCGGAATCCCCCTTTGAATGCTCGTAGGTCCAAATCGCGTAGCCATGAGTTCACCTGATTTATAAAATGAATAACTCCTTCATTTGAACTCTGATTGAACTGATTCCACTTCGAGATATGCTCTAAATGAGGTAAGAATGTATCCCAAATAGTCATTTGGCTGGAAGAATTTATCTTCGACTTCGTTGGTGTTGAACAAGACTCAAGGATCTTCATGGATGGTCTCATGATCTTATCATACCCCTCCTCTTCAAAAAGTTTCGTCCTCGAAACAGTCAGGCCATGGTTTGGAGAGTGTTGAACTGATTCTGGTGGCTTCTCTTTGAGGGAATATATGACTCCATATTGTTGACCATGAGGCAAAGTTGTAATGCTTTTAGTGAGACCTTTCTTGGTTCCTTCAAAATCCAAAACTTGCTCTACCTTGCTTGACCATAAATGGATCATTGGCTTTTCTCTCCTTGTTGGTGTAACAGCAGAATCATCCACACTTCCAAAGTTGTTGATGATCATGCCTTCCTTCTCGGCTTCCTCAATCTGATCTTTGCTGACCTCTTTGTGCTTTGGTTCCTCGGCTTCTGTTTGCTTACTCAGTGAATTTGTTATTTCCAACAGATTTTTCTGAACCAGAAACTCCTTATGCTCCTTTGGTGATGGTGACAAATCAAATACAACTTTATCTTCCTTAGAAACATGAGACGTCTTTTCTCGTTGGTAACTTGACATGACAGTAGACGCTCCATCAGATGGTCTAGAAGTCCTCCTTAGAATATGATCTGAACTACGATGGTGATGGTTGGGAACATATCGTTTCCTCAAAATAGACTTCAATTCTGACCAAGTCTCAATAGGGTGTTCTCCATTTCTCCTCCTGCTTATCACTAAATGATCCCACCAAGTAATAGCATAATCACAAATCCAGTGGCTGCAACTTGTACCTTCTTCATTTCGCAATAGTTTTGACAGCTAAAAACCGACTCAATCTTTTTTTCCCATTCTAGGTATGCATCTGGGTCGTTCCTGCCTTGGAAGGTAGGAATCTTTGACTTCAAACTACCCATGTTATCATCCATTAGTCCTCTTGCTTCTCTAGCACTTCTTGGTCTCATGTGGCTCCCTCTTGATGATTGACTACTGTAATAATCATCAGCCCTTGCTATTGTAGGTTGATCTCTTTCTCTTATATGATGCAACATTTGTGGCTGTCTTTGTTGTGCCTCTGATTGAACTTCATCCAACCTCTTGTAGATTGCATTCATCTCAATTCTCATCAACCGTCGCATCTCTCCTATAAGTGCTTGAACTTGTTGATCAGTAGATATTTTTTTTTTATTAGAACGGGTTCCTCCCTTTTTTTTTTTTAATCAGAACGGGTTCTTCTCTTTTTTTCTTTTTTTTTCTCTCTTTTTTTTCGGACTGGATACAAAATTAAATAAATAAAGATGAAGAAGAAAAGAAAAAAAAAAGATGAAAAGATAGAAAGAAGATGAAAAGAAAGAAGATGAAAGATAGAAAGAAGATGAAAAGATAGAAAAGAAAGAAGATGAAAACATTAGAAGATGATAGAATGATAGATTACCAAACATAAAGGTGTGCTCTGATACCACTTGATATGATCCTCCCAAAGAATCGGCACCTTTGAGTTGGTAGATAGATACACCTTGATTCTAAAGACGAAGAAGCCTCAAGAATAAGGATGATGGAATGAATGGTTGCACAAGAGTTGCGGAAAGACTCTTGATATACCGTTTGATCTTTCAGCCTCACACCAAAAGGACCGGATCTCTCAAGCCTCGCACCAAGGAGATCAGGGTTTTAACTATTGGAATCACACCAAGTAGTCGGTTTTGATTGATGGAATCACACCAAGCAATCGGTTTTGTTCACAAAGAACAGAAAAGAATCACTCTCAAAAAGAAAAGGTTTTGATAAAAAGTTGGATATATTATTTCAATGATCTTACATGAGTTTATATAGGATAAGAAAACTTGGTAACAGCCAAATATTAATTATTCTTGAAACTAAAAGACAATAAAGATAGATAGTTGAATGAAGATTTAACTCTTGGTGTTTCCCTTCCCAAGGTGACTCTAGATGCATGTATCTCCAATTTTCGTCACTCTTCTTTGACCACAAAATAAAGAGATTATTTTGGGCTTTCTTGGACTTGAATTAGGCTCAAAGTGGGCTGGACTTGATAGACATCATCCCCAATAGAATTTCCCATGCTCTCTTTGGCCATAAGCTCTTGAATAAGCCCATTAAGTACATTCCTTAGTTTCTTAGCTCTTTGACTCCTTGATCCAATTTGCTGATGAGAAACAACATGGGCTGTATCATTTCTTCATCTTGGGCTTAGTAGAAACACCTCCTGGTTGCCAAACATAATTCTGGAAGCACCTAAACCAATTGGACCTAAAACTCTTCATGTGAACAATTAGATTGACCTCCTTTGGAAAATGAAGTGTATCCTTGTATTCCTTGGACCAAATCTTCTGTTTCTGAGCTTGATGGAAACATAAGAGATCCATTGCCATCCTCCAAGTGGTTTCGTATCGAAATTGTGGCTGAGTTGATCTGTGGAACTCGATATTTGGCTCAGACGCGAAACTGGGACTGGGATAGATCCACTGACTTGAAATATCCATATCTTTCACGTATGAACTGATTTAAATGTGCTTCCAAATCTCAGTGATTCTAGGATGGATCAAGATTCCAGGAAAGTTCGATTCATAACTTGAATCTTTCTGGCTTGGTCGGAATCTCCCTTTGAATGCTCGTAGGTCCAAATCGCGTAGCCATGAGTTCACCTGATTTGTAAAATGAATAACTCCTTCATTTGAACTCTGATTGAACTGATTCCACTTCGAGATATGCTCTAAATGAGGTAAGAATGTATCCCAAATAGTCATTTGGCTGGAAGAATTTATCTTCGACTTCGTTGGTGTTGAACAAGACTCAAGGATCTTCATGGATGGTCTCATGATCTTATCATACCCCTCCTCTTCAAAAAGTTTCGTCCTCGAAACAGTCAGGCCATGGTTTGGAGAGTGTTGAACTGATTCTGGTGGCTTCTCTTTGAGGGAATATATGACTCCATATTGTTGACCATGAGGCAAAGTTGTAATGCTTTTAGTGAGACCTTTCTTGGTTCCTTCAAAATCCAAAACTTGCTCTACCTTGCTTGACCATAAATGGATCATTGGCTTTTCTCTCCTTGTTGGTGTAACAGCAGAATCATCCACACTTCCAAAGTTGTTGATGATCATGCCTTCCTTCTCGGCTTCCTCAATCTGATCTTTGCTGACCTCTTTGTGCTTTGGTTCCTCGGCTTCTGTTTGCTTACTCAGTGAATTTGTTATTTCCAACAGATTTTTCTGAACCAGAAACTCCTTATGATCCTTTGGTGATGGTGACAAATCAAATACAACTTTATCTTCCTTAGAAACATGAGACGTCTTTTCTCGTTGGTAACTTGACATGACAGTAGACGCTCCATCAGATGGTCTAGAAGTCCTCCTTAGAATATGATCTGAACTACGATGGTGATGGTTGGGAACATATCGTTTCCTCAAAATAGACTTCAATTCTGACCAAGTCTCAATAGGGTGTTCTCCATTTCTCCTCCTGCTTATCACTAAATGATCCCACCAAGTAATAGCATAATCACAAATCCAGTGGCTGCAACTTGTACCTTCTTCATTTCGCAATAGTTTTGACAGCTAAAAACCGACTCAATCTTTTTTTCCCATTCTAGGTATGCATCTGGGTCGTTCCTGCCTTGGAAGGTAGGAATCTTTGACTTCAAACTACCCATGTTATCATCCATTAGTCCTCTTGCTTCTCTAGCACTTCTTGGTCTCATGTGGCTCCCTCTTGATGATTGACTACTGTAATAATCATCAGCCCTTGCTAATTGTAGGTTGATCTCTTTCTCTTATATGATGCAACATTTGTGGCTGTCTTTGTTGTGCCTCTGATTGAACTTCATCCAACCTCTTGTAGATTGCATTCATCTCAATTCTCATCAACCGTCGCATCTCTCCTATAAGTGCTTGAACTTGTTGATCAGTAGATATTTTTTTTTTATTAGAACGGGTTCCTCCCTTTTTTTTTTTTTAATCAGAACGGGTTCTTCTCTTTTTTTCTTTTTTTTTCTCTCTTTTTTTTCGGACTGGATACAAAATTAAATAAATAAGATGAAGAAGAAAAGAAAAAAAAAAGATGAAAAGATAGAAAGAAGATGAAAAGAAAGAAGATGAAAGATAGAAAGAAGATGAAAAGATAGAAAAGAAAGAAGATGAAAACATTAAGAAGATGATAGAATGATAGATTACCAAACATAAAGGTGTGCTCTGATACCACTTGAT
>NC_141891.1:35567130-35602340 GCF_030686135.1 Camelina sativa
TAAAAGTCTGGGTGTTATTAATTTAATATAACTTTGGTGTATAACACAGTTTATGGATATATATATATATTTTTCTAACAATAACTTTTTAAAAAATCCATAACAATCACCAAAAATACATTATCAATGACTTTCAAATCCACCTTATATGCATTATAAAGTCCACACAAATGCATTAGACTTTTAAATCCACTAATGTCCTGAGTTAATTAAAATCTATTAAAATCCTCAATCCAATAACACCCCCTAAGACTAATAAGAAACGTAATATGAACCATGTTTAAACTGAACTAGATTTTAACACCCGCGGCACACGGCGGGTCTATATTTTCCAAATTTTTGTTTATGCAAAATTTAAGTTGGATGTTGTGTATAATTGTTAAAAACAATTTATTTAATTTTTTTGGGCAAAAAAAAATTTAATTATTTTGTATTGTTTTTGTGCATGTAAATGTGAGGAATTAATTATTAAATTTTTAAAATTTACAGATTATTATTGTTCGATTATTTCTTAACTTAAACTTGTATGTTTCAAGATATATATTTGAGCATGTTGACTTGGAAATTTGTATAATTTTGATGTACATTCGGTTTGTATTTAAATTGGTTATTTGTTTTTTGTTTTATATAACATGGTTTTCTGGAATTGTTGTTAAATATGTCGAGGCCCATAGAGAGTTCTGAAGCCCAATATCATCATCAGCCGGTGTCTATATACCATATGTATGTTTTAGATATTCATTCTTTCCTTTTACGAAAAAAGAAAAAAGAAAAAAAAAACAAAGATTGTTGGTCTGTCTTAGCCGGTGTCTATATACCATATGTATGTTTTAGATATTCATTCTTTCCTTTTACGAAAAAAGAAAAAAGAAAAAAAAAACAAAGATTGTTGGTCTGTCTTTTTCCATTTTCACATATGATTCATTATTCAATTCAAGTGATATATTGCTTAATTTAAAATCTCTGTTCGATAATCTGTGAATTATTTCGGGTTAACAGGTATTCCCCCTTCGAATCTCTGTTCGATTCATTATTCAATTTGATATTTGTCTGACTTGTTACTTTTAAATCGACCAGAATTTGGAAAATATAGTTTGTTTTCTATTTTTGCTTCCGTTGTGGATGATTTCGTGTATTCGTTGTCGATTTTGTCTAGTTCCTGACGATGATTGTTAATTCTTTCATGGGCAAGTCTCAATTAGTCTAATTCGATCTGCCTTCTCCTTTTAAAACATATATTGTCCGACTCAAAATGTTAAAAGAGTATAGTTCATCAAGGGTGTTTAAAATAATCACCAATTTGTTATCTTCTTTGTTGTTTTGTATGATTTATCAAAGTTAATATAGACTAACAATTTATTAACTAACAATATATGTTTTTCATCAGGTTTTAAAACCATCGAAGAATGGTCAGATTCGGGTAGAAGATACTGAGAGAAGATAAGAGTTAGTTTATCTTATTACTTGTTTTGGATTTAAAAAAAAAACATTTGCTAAAACATAGCGATGATATATTTCTTGTGCAGGTTGTATCTGAACTAACTGTTTCAATCAGAAACGGTGTACATTGTGGCATTGTTAGTATACACCGAAGATGGTAAGAAAGGGTTAGTAATTTTATCCTTTCATTCTTTTTCATTCAGTAGATAGTTTTACTTTTAGTTTACTGAAACCAAATTTAATCCCGTAATCTTGTGTTGGCTTCTCTGAAAATATGAAATACTAAAATGAAATACAATGAAACAACCAGAGTAAATCATCTAAACATAATATTGTATTCTTTATTCTGAAAAAAAAAACACTTTGGAAATTACGACAACCAAGTAATGATTGTAACTTAGAACAACTAAAACTTTTATTCAATCTTCTGAACTCCTTCCTATTGATAGATCTACAGTGATAAACATTACTCCTGTGATCACGATTTCAAAGCCTATAGTCGTAGAAATATGTAAAGTCAAAAACAAAATGATAAATTAACATACCTTTCAAACTTTAGACTCAATGAAATCATCTTTGTTGTTATTCCAGATTCTGAAAGACCTCCTTGAAAACGACATTAGTAGTCTGTCTGTAACACCCGCGAACCATTTTTTTGGTATTTTGGTGAGGGTGTTGATCGACACTAATTGTTTCAGGTTCGACCGGTTCGATTTAATTATCGATTTGGACCGGTTTAGTTTAGGGAAAACCACTAAACCGAGATATTTAAGTGTTTTGTCGACCAGAAGGGTTTTGGGAAGTTCTTTTGTTGCCGCTTTGTTGGTTTTGAGAGAAAAGGAGGAAAAAATGTGTTCTTGAGCTTTTTGGTGACTTTTGGTGAGATTCTTGGCTGTTCTTGAGAGATTGGAAGCTAGGAAGGATCTACAAGCTTGCTAGGAAGGTTGGTTTCATTGCTTTTGGTCTGAATCTTTCTGCAAAGAGGTGAGTGCATGACCATGGCTTATCTAAGCTAAGATATCTAGTTTTCTATGTGAATTGGTGTTTAAGTGGTTGTTTCTTTGAGTTCTCTACGGTATTTTGTCGCTGCTTTGGCTGGGTTTGGCTTCTGGGAATGCATGGAGCGGATTGGAGAAGATTGGAGGCGAGATTCAGAGTTTTTGATCGAAGAAAATCGCTGCTCGGCATCGGTGTCGGTCGACACCAGTTGGGGTGTCGATCGACACCAACGCGAGGACGGCTCGAGACTTTGGCGAGTGTCGATCGATGCCATGTGGAGGTGTCGGTCGACACAAACTAGGGTTTTCGGGAGTGTCGGGCAGGGTGTCGGTCGACACCAATATGGTGTCGATCGACACCATATTGTCAGTGTCAATCGACACCCTTCTTTCAGCTACGACGGATGTTGCATGCTTTGTATATTGTCTGGTTTGTTTTATTGATTGTTGATTATGGCATGTAGAAATTTTATTGCTTGTGTGTATAGCCTAGTAGATGGGAGGATTGCCTCACTGAGTGTTTATCAAATACTCATGCATCTCAATTTGTGTTTGTGGTGCAGGAAAAGGCAAAGTGTGATTGTGGAATCAAGACAATGAAGAGGAGGATGTTCTAGGGACTCGAATTGGATGTTGTCTGGCATTGCTAGGTTGCTAGAGTTGAGTCATTAGAAACATTGCTAGATTGCTGGTTTCATGTTTCTTGTTGTTTGGTATTGGAATATTGCTTATGCTATAATATTGGATTATTGCTTTATTATTGGTTATTGGTATGGTTATTCCGCTGTTGATTGTGAATATGGTTAGGTGGCTAGTGGGTATGGGACCACTAGTTGTAGTTTATATATATACATATATATATTATTTATTATTTATTAAAAAAAAAGGTCGGTCCTTTCATTTTGGTATCAGAGCCCTTACGGTTCTAGGTTTGGGTTCACTAGGCTTTGTGTTGTAGATGTTTGGGATTTGCATGCTTTGATTGATTATGTGAGTTAGTCAATTGTGTGTGCCATGGAGTCCCTACAACATCCTCTTCGAGCCTACAGTGTGATTTCACGGTGAGTTTGTGTTTTTGTGTTATGTTAAGATTGCTTGTTAGCCTCTGTTCTTGGAAGTGCAATGGTTAAAGGTGTTTGAGTTGTTGGTCGTGGACGGGGACGTGGTCGTGGTCATGGTCGGGCGGGTCCCGAGGCCAGCAAGTGTGTGGTCCAGAGTTCCACGAGGAGGTACGTCAGAGGGTCGCAAGCGTATCAGGAGGGACCCAGAGAGGGTTAGCCGGTGTGAATGTCAGGGGTGTTGGAAACCTAGGTGTGGGGTTGCAGCAGGTGGAGCCCAGGTTCGTGATGATCGCTTGGTGGATCTATTGGCGTGCTGTTGGAGCAGTTACCGAGAGGGGTACCAGTGCAGGCTCCAGTTGAACCGCATGTGGCGGGGTGCAGCGGAGGGCTGCGGATGTTGAGGGAGTTTCCATCTTATGTTAGGAGGATGGAGCAGTTGTAGACGCTGGTGCGAGATTCTTCTCGAGAGGTATCGAGCTTACAAAGGCGGATAGGTGGACATTTGTAGTTGGAGCAGATATTTTCTCTGTTTGGTGGGTAATCCAGTTGGATATTAGAAGTTGAGTGGGCAGGTGTAACATTGCAATGTTATACTTGGACCACATGAGGTACTTTTGGTCGGGAGATGTTTATAGTGGTTAAGCCTGAGGGGATGGTGATTCTCCTAAATACCGATAGCTCGAGGGGCTAGGGGCTCTGAGAGTGGCAGAGGGGATTATGTTCCCCTGAGGGGATGAGTAGTTCCCTGATACCCGAGATCTTGAGGATTGTGTTCCAAAAGTGAGACGGTATAACTCAAAGATGCTGGTCTGAGAGTGAGATCGGTATGGCTCGAAGGTTGCGACCTAAGGGTGGTGGATTTGGGAGCAAGCAATACCTAGGACGTGAGTATAAACAACCCAATTGAATGTAGACCTCGAGAGATTGACAGTGGTTTAATCTCAGGTTTTAGATGTGTTGACCAATGGGTCAGGGTTTTATGAACCAGAGCGGTTATGAATGTGTGGCTGTTTTGCCAGGATTTGGAGGCCGGTGGTGCTGGAGTCCCGGGAAGGGGGGGGTTACAGCAGGTCTGAGCCGGGAAAGGCATGTTTGCCAGATACATAAGTTCACGAGAAACCTTCATGGCAGGATAATCTAATCGTTGCGACGATGTTGGATTATGTTCATTGGAGATGGACAGGGTTGATAGATTCAAGGTTTTGGTATGCTTGATGAGGGAGAGAAGGCAAGAGGTTTGAGTTGGCGGCTTGCAAAGCATTTTACGCGGTGAATCAGATGTGCGAACGTATGGTACTTGTTTATTTTATTACGTTCATATTGATGATTTGCTGTGGAGAATTGCTAGGCGAAAAGCTAACTTTGTAATAAGCTATCTTGTGGAAGTTTTCCTAAGAAACAAGTTACTAAAGGTTCTTCGATGGACAAGAGATGTTGATATCCGAGTGGTGGTGAGTTGTTGTGGGCATACTTGATTATTTGTCTAGTAGAGTTGCAGAAGCAGCTAGAGGATTGGTTGAGCAGGGGACTTTTTTGTCTTAACACTTCACTGTGGGGAGCGTTGGTATTCGTCAAGAAGAAGGACGAGGTATGGGTTTATGAGTTTGTGGCGATGTTGTTCGGGTTGACTAACGCGCCAGCAGCGTTTATGAGGTTGATGAACAGCGTGTTTCAGGAGTTTCTGGACGTGTCTGTCATCATTTTCATCGACGCTATCCTGGTATTTTCTAAGAGTTCGAAGAGCATGCAGTGCATTTGAGAGCAGTTCTGGAGAAGCTGCGGGAGCAGAAGTTGTTTGCTAAGCTGAGCAAGTGCAGTTTTTGGCAGCATGAGATGGGTTCTTCTGGGTCACATTGTTTCTGTAGAGGGAATTTTCTGTAGATCCGGAGAAGATTCATGCTATCAGAGATTGGTCTAAACCGCATAATGCCACAAAGATCAGGAGTTTCCTTGGGTTGGCAGGTTACTACAGGAGAGTTGTGCAGGGTTTTGTAAGCAAGACACGTCCGATGACTAAGTTGATAGGGAAGGATGTTCCTTTTGTTTGGTCATAGGAGTGAGTGGAGGGTTTTGCAAGCCTGAAGGAGATGTTGATTACTACGCTAGTGTTGGCTTTGCCTGAGTAGGAGATGGAGTCTCTGGCAGGAGAGATCAGTGCGTTGGGGTTGTGTGCTGTTTCACAGGAACCGTTGAGTTTGGAAGCAGTTGATAGAGTAGAACTTCTGAGTAGGGTGCGGTTGGCTCAGGAGAAGGATTTGGGGTTGGTGAATGCCTCAAGGGATGTGGATTCAGAGTATCAGGTCTCAGATAATGGAACTATCTTGGTGCACGGTCGGGTTTGTGTGCCCAAGGATGAGGAGTTGAGGCAGGAGATTCTAAGAGAGGCTCATGCGAGCAAGTTTTCTATTCATCCAGGAGCGACTAAGATGTACTGTAACCTCAAGAGGTACTATCACTGGGTCGGGATGAAGAAGGATGTGGCTAGTTGGGTTTCGAGATGCGATATGTGTCAGCTAGTTAAGGCTGAGCATCAGGTTCCTGACAGTTTACTAAAGAGTTTACCCATTCCTGAGTGGAAGTGGGATATGATCACCATGGATTTTGTGATAGGATTGCCAGTGTCACGACTTTGATGCTATTTGGTTCATTGTGGACCGGTTGACTAAGTCAGCGCATTTTCTGGCCAAGAAGTATGTAAGGGAGATAGTCAGGTTGCATGAGGTGCCAGCGAGTATTGTGTCTGATAGGGACTCTAAGTTCACTTCAGTGTTCTAGAAGGCATTTCAAGCAGAGATGGGCACTAAGGTGCATATGAGTACAGCTTATCATCCCCAGACAGATGGACAGTCAGAGAGGACGATCCAGACGCTGGAGGATTTGCTGAGGCTGTGTGTTTTGGATTGGGGTGGCCATTGGGCAGATCACCTGAACCTGGTAAAGTTTGCTTACAACAACAGTTATCAGGCGAGTATTGGGATGGCTCATTATGAGGCTTTGTATGGGAGGCCGTGTCGTACACCGTTATGCTGGACTCAGGTGGGGGAGATGAGCATGTTTGGGGCAGATTTTGTTCAGAAGACCTCAGAGAAGATACGGGTTCTCAAGCTGAACATGAAGGAGGCTCAAGATAGGCAGAGGAGTTATGCTGATAGGAGGAGAAGAGATCTTGAGTTTCAGGTAGGAGATAGAGTGTACCTCAAGATGGCCATGTTGTGGGGTCCGAACAGGTCATTGACTGAGACTAAGTTGAGTCCAAGGTATATGGGTCCGTTCAGAGTGATTGAGCGAGTTGGACCAGTGGCATATAGACTGGAGTTACCTGAGGCTATGCGTGTGTTCCATAAGGTTTTCCATGTGTCTATGTTGCGGAAGTGTCTCTGTAAGGATGATCAGTTGTTGGCTAAGATTCCTGAAGATCTTCATCCTAACATGACTTTGGAGGCGAGACCAGTGAGGGTTCTCGAGAGGAGGATTAAGGAACTTCGGAAGAAGAAGGTTCCTTTGATGAGAGTCCTTTGGGACTATGATGGTGTTGAGGAGCAGACTTGGGAGCCTGAGGCAAGAATGAAGGCAAGGTTCAAGAAGTGGTATGAGAAGCAAGCCGCGACTTGAGCTTGTTTAGCCTGGTCCCATCTGTAATCCGTGGCTGGAGCGGGAATGGAGTATTCCAGCCCATCTCTCTTGTTACCTCGGTCGCTTGGGTGGTTGGTTGTGCGACTCAGTAACAAGATGAGGTGGTGCTCGGGGTACAAAGTTTCCGTGAGGCGGGGTTTTGGAGGAAAGTTTCCTGAAATAGAGGTTTCCAAAAGTGGAAAGTTTCCAAAAATGGAAAGTGCTAAATATGGAAAGTTTTACGGGAGTTAGAATTTGTCCGTTATAGCGGTGGAAAGCCTTGGAGGAGCTTGTGTGGCCTTATTGGCAGACTTTCGAGTCAGTGTGCCCGTGTGTGGCGGTCTTTTTAGACATTGTGTGGCCTTTGTGGTGGGCTGTTTAGCCGTGTGTAGCCTTTGTGGCGGGCTTTTTAGCCGTTGTGTGGCCTTTGTGGCGAGCTGTTTAGCCAATTACGTGGCCTTTGTGGCGGGCTGTTTAGACAGAGTGCCTGTTTATGCGATCCTTCGGGACAGATGGTCTTTATGACGGTCCTTCGGGACGAGTGGCCTTGGTGGCGGTCCTTTTTTAGGACATTTGTTTAGCCTTGGTGGCGGTCCTGTTTAGGACATTTGTTTGACCTTGGTGGTGGTCCTTTTTAGGACATTTTGTTTGGACTTGGTGGCGGTCCTCTTTAGAACATTATGTTTGGCCTTGGTGGCGGTCCTCTTTAGGACATTTTGTTTGGCCTTTGTGGCGGCCCTTGTGGCATGTATATGATCCTTGTGTGGTCATGATGTATTCCAGTGAGGGGATATGTGGTTGGTAGGACATTGAGATGTTTTACGCGAGCCACGGGAAGGAAATCTAGATAGGGATAGGACTCAGACGTGTTCAGAATTGTTTGCTCGCGACTCTTGGAGGACTTTGGTTCTCCTAGTACTGCCATATTCAGAGACTTTGTGGCTTGGGAATATGGTTGGTATATCAACTTCGGATGATGATCCGGGGGCGCGCTGTAGGGTGGCAACCCGAGAGATGAGTTTGGATTTTCCTTATATATTATGGCATGTGAAACAAGAACTATTTGGTGGATGTGATAGATATGGATTGATGGCTGGACTCTTGGTGGCTGCTGGGTACAAGGTCTTTAAATAAAAAAAGTAGTGGAAGCCCTAAAAATGCTAAAAGACAAAATAGCTAGGTGGCTCTGCCAACTCGACCCGGTGCTCGGTCGAGTGACCGGTCGAGTTGACTTCTCTCGTGCAGCTATCACTCGGTTGAGTCCCTCTCTGCACACGGTCGAGTGTCTGGTCGAGTGGGCGGTCAAGTGGGACTCTGGACCTTGGTTCTTCAGCCTTAACTCTCTTGCTTTCTCTTCATGATTGCCTCACTTCTCCTCAGCATTGCTTCCATGCTCCTTAAGCTCCAAAATCACCTGATTATGCCTGAAAAGATGCAAATGCAATGCAACTATACTCTAATGCATGATTGGTCCTAAAGCTATGCAATAATGGTCAAAATGGATAGCAAAAGATGCAAAAGATGTGAATTTAATAAGGGAAAACAGGGTAAAATATATGAACATCAACACCCCCAAACTTAATCTTTGCTTGCCCTCAAGCAAATAATCAAGACATAGGAAGGTAGGTGAGGTTTGAAAGTGGGATCTCAGCTCCTAAAGCTTGCAAATAGGCCATCTAGAATCAATGTCCAAGTTACTAGTACTATGATGCAAGTTGAATGAGCTGTACTTAAAGATTTTAGACAAGCATATCACAACCTTTACTGAATTGAGCCTTAGATATCCATATGCATTCAAATCAACCATTTCCTTTAACATTCATTAATCAAGAACATGAATCAATTCTATGCAATGCTTAAAACTCATTTGGCATGGAGATAAAGGTTTTGAGACAATGATGGTCTCTTTAGAGTGGGGCTTATCAATATCAAGGTTCTCTCATAAAAATGGATTGAGCTTTAGAAAAATGCTAAAGGTAAGAACACTTAGAAACATACAAGAACAAAACCTTGTCTACCCAAAGGCACCCAAAGTGTTTATCCTATCAATCTAAACCCAAATGATCCTAGTGCTACCCTTTAACTTCTTATTTTCTCTTTCACCCTTTTCTCTTTTAGTTTTCAAGTCTTAGGAGAGATTTCTTATTTGATCTTTCTAGTGAGATGGGGAATTCTTACTTATTTGCTATGGTTCTCTTTTCTTCTTATTCTTAAGACATACAAGCATTTTGCTAGACTTTTCTTTTCTTTCTTTTCTTTTCTTTAACTAGAACCATCTTCAACAATTTTTACTTCCCATCCTTTCACTAGACTTTGCTTAAACTCATTCTCCTCTTAAAGACTCTACCCTTTTTCTTTCTCTTTTTCCTCTTTTCTTTCAAAACAGCCAAGTCCCAAACCCAACAAGTGAACCACCTAGTCCTATCTAGTTTGAAAAATGCAAACTAGAACTACACAAGGCTTTACTCTTGTCAGTTCAAACCTAACACTTTCTACCAAGCTCAATCCCAAAAATAGGTCTCACACACACAAGAATAAACATGGCTTGAAAGAAGGGTTGGTTAAGGGGTAGGGAAACTGATTTCAATGGTTAATCAGCTACTTGGATCAACAAGAGTGGTAAAAAGGAGAAAGATGATCCAAATATGTATATGGTATCCATGAGTTTAAAGCAATGCACACATTGATAATTGAAATTCAATATTAGGTTCTTATAAATAGGAAATGGTGTCAAATCACAACATGCTTCAATTTAGACCAAATGCAATGCAGAAATTCAAGGTTTGGTTCAATCTTATGCTTCTAACCACTCAACTAGCATCAAAGTACTATTAACTTGGGCATTGATCCTAGTCTAGTGAATTAAGCAAGCTAACAAGGAAATACTCATCATAGATCCCTAATGCAAATATTATACAATCCTAAATGAAATATGCTAAACAAGATCCTAATATGCAATGCAAACTATATGAACAATCTTTTTTTTTTTTTATAAAGATTTTGCAAAAAAATTTCAAATTTTTAGGGTTTTTTCTGTGCCTTAGATGCTATGCAAATACTAACATGATGATGCTAAAATTTTGAAATAAGAACACAAAACACAATGTCAAATGCTATCTCAAACCCTCCCCCAAACTTAAATCACACAGTCCTCTGTGTGAAAGAAATTTGATTGAGGATTCAAGATCAAAAACAAAACACAATATGAAATGCAATGATATTTACAAGGGAAGGTGATAGTGGTACCTCAAGGATTGGAGAAGAAGTTGTCCACATCCTCTTGCATGCTGTCAAATGTGTAGTTGGGGTCTTGTTGATCACTTCGAGATGGAGATTGGGGCAGCTCGACGACGGCGATCGACCTGCTCTCGGTCGAGTGTGTGCTCGAGTGGGGGGGGGGGGGGGTTGAGCTGGACCGCGGATGTCCCTCTCTTCTTCTGTTTAGACTCCCTTGCTTCCCTGACCATGAAAACACCAAAACAAAAGTCAAAATACCAAAATCCTAAGCAATATATTCAGAGATACCTTAGGGACTTCCTCCCTAATGAGCTTGTTTAAAGTCACTAAGCTTGACTTCTATAGCTCTTCAAGCTTGAGGGGCATCCTTGAGAAGCATTGAGAACTTCTCATGTGTCTCCTTCTCTCCCAAATACTTCTTAACTCTCTGACCATTAACTGTAAACTCACTACCATCTTTGTTGAGAATTGTGACAGCTCCATATGGTAAAATCTCTTTTATCTCAAAAGGACCTCCCCATCTACTTTTCAACTTCCCGGGGAATAACTTGAGTCTTGAATTGTAAAGCAAAGCTTGGTCTCCAGCCTTCAGGTCCTTGATGAGAATCTTCTTATCATGGAAGGCCTTAGTCCTTTCCTTGTAGATTTTTGAGTTTTCATTGATGTAGTTACTTTCAGTATCAATTATTTATCAATCCACAATTTGCAATCAATCAACACACCAAGAATACACAAAATGCTTAATCTATTCTTAATCAAGTAAAAGGTTCTTATGTCACTACTTATCTAATCAAAGTTACTCAAATAAAGTAAACAAGACAATGCAAACTCAAGGCAAACAAAACTCAAATAGCAAATATACTGGAAATCAAGAATTAACAAGAGAACCTTGGGCAAGGTAATTGACTTGGGAGATAGCTAATCAATCCTAGATGTCTAAGTAACAATCAAGAACAATCCTATGGCTAGAACACTAATGCAAATCAATTCATTTCCATGATAGAGATCCTATGCTAATCAAGTGATAATCAACAATTTCCAAAGGTAATCACAAGACAAACATGCAGTAAGAACAAGTTCAAATACCACTAAGCACCCTAATCATCAATTTCCACTGGCTAGGAATAAAAAGCTCTTGAAAAGTTTGGTTCAGGAATTTCATCAAACACCTTGTGGGCATGGAAATCCTAAAGTCTAGATTTAAGCTTGATCAAGGCTATCTAGCAATATTATCACTAATCAAGATAGAAAATGCATAAAATAAACCCTAGACATCAAAGATCAACCATCTATCTCCCTAATCTACCAAGCCCAAAGTTCTTAAAAGATCTACTCACTAATCATCATGATCACACAAAGGAAAGAGGTTTGTCTTTGTGAAATCATAATAAAAGCTTGTAGATTAGGAAATTAGAAAGACAAATTTGCTATTAAGACTAGGAAATCAACCAAAGATTCAATAACCAAGAGTAAACCAGCTTAAGAACCCTAAGTGGCTGCTAAAACAAAAGATAAGATAAGATATAAGTCTCCTTAATAGGTTTAGAGTATTTATAGTAAAGGAGAAAAGAACCTAGGTCAACCCAAAACAAACTGGGTCAAACCCGGGTCAACAATAAAACAGGATTAGTGTGAACTCCATCGGCCATGGTTCGGCCGAGTGCTGCGGCCGCGTGTGCTCGACCGGTCTAGGTTTGGCCGCGTCGCCTGGCCGCGTGTGTCTTCGCGCCTTCAGCACTTGAACTCCATCGGTTGAGCTTTGGCCGGGTGGTGTGGCCGTGTGTCTTCTCGCGTCTTGGTCGTCTAAACACCATCGGCCATGGCTTGGCCGCGTGTGGTGCCCGCGTGTGCCTTCGCACTTTAGTCATCTAAACACCATCGGTTGAACTTTGGCCGGGTGGTGTGGTCGCGTGGCTTCGATAGGGGAGCTCTTGGCCGCGTGGGATGGCCGCTTGTGCCTTCGCACTCTCACCTTTCGGCAACTACTCCTCTTTGCAATAAAATAGACCCAAATGCTCCAAATGTGTAGGGATCACTCCAAGAACCTGAAAGAATAACAACTAGATGCAAATGCTCCTAAAACAACCTAGAATGACATGATTATGCAAAAACAAGGCTTAAAACCCAACAAAAACACAAGATATCAACTCCCCCAAACTTATCTCTTGCTGGTCTTCAAGCAAGAACCAAACAAAAAGTGAGAGAGAGAGGTTTAAAAATGGGATTCAGAACCTAAAGGCATGAGATAAAGGATTCAAACCAAAGTCCTTAGATGCAGTTCAATGGTGCTAAAATCAATCAAAGTCCTTACAAATATTTTTCTAGGCTTAACACAATGCAACACTCTAGTTCATCTTCTATCTATTGGCAAAGACTTGCAATCCTATTGAACATCTCTTTCACATTCATTAAAGTGTTTGGTGTGATCTTGCAAATGGAAAATAAATCAAGCTCAATTGGTTTAAGGGAAAGGCTGCTTATTAAGTGGTTGGAAATTGGTGTTTTTTTTTTGGGTGGTTAACTCTCAAACAAAGAGGAATGCTAGACAGTCATGAAATCTATCTAAGACCAAGAATAATTTGGGCATACAAAGCTTAGCTCTTGATGTTCTACCCACCTAAAAGCTTTTCTACCCCTTATTCTTATCTTTCTTATCTTCCTTTTAAACCCAAAAACTCAACCTTATTCAACTCAATCCCTTTTTCTTCTTTACTTATGGCCTTATTCCTTTATTTTTTTTATTGAATCTCTAAGGCTATTCTTGCTTTAAACACTAGCTCATTTTCTTTCTTATTCATTCTATGCTATACTCCCAATTTTGTTTCATTTTTCTTTACTCTTTTCAATTTGATTCTAGGAGACTATAGCAATACTTTCTATCCCTTTTCTTTGAGACTTAGAGCTTATAATTAACTTAACCTTAGAAACTTTTTTTTTTCTTTTTCTTTTGACCAAGTAATTTTATTTCCCTTCTTATTCTCTCTTGCTCCCAAACTTGAACCCAAATCAACATTCTAACCACCTATTTCTTTCAAAACCAGTCCTATTAGCTAGCTATAAAGATTCCAAGCCTAGCTAAAACAAGAGCCAGTTCTTTGTCATTCTCAATACTCTCAAGATTTCACAACCTATAGCATTATCAAGAAGAGGCCTCACTCAACAAATCAATACAAGGCTTGAAAGAAAAGGCTGTGGTTCAAAAGTGTGGCAAGAGATTGGGTTAAACAAAATAGAGTGGCAAATAGAGATAGTTAACCCAAATGAAAGTTCCATGAGCAAGCATTCATAGTCCATATGCAAGATAATTTTAAGATCAAATTAAAGTCCAAATAATATAGAGATGTAACAATTATCAAGCAAGCTTTACACTAGATGAAAATGCTTTCAAGTGACACAATGCTTTTAGGCCTAGATTCTTCATTTTTTTCCCAAAGATTAATCAAGCACCAATGAACTATAAATGAGGGCTTTAGGTTCAATCCTAAGACTCAACCTTTACAAGGCAATTTCATCCCCAATGCAAATGCATACTAAATGCTTCTAGACTCAATCATAAAGACAAGAATGAATATGCAAAGCTAAATGCATTTTTTTTTTTTTTTTTTTTTTAATTTTTCAAATTTTTTTTTTTTTTTTTTTTGATTTTTCTCAAAACATAGCTATTAACAAATGCATGACACAAAATGAAAATCAAAATAAAACACAATGTTAGATGGTTAGTCCCTCCCCCAAACTTAATTCACACAGTCTCTGTGTGAGGAAAGCTGAGAAAGAGACTAACAAGACAAAAATAAAAAAATAAAAAATGAAAATAAGCAAAGGACTCTATGTACAAGGACTTGGAGTGTACCTCTAGTTCATTGAGAAGTCAAGAGAGTAGGAGGAGTTGCTAGTGCATGGTGTTAGAGATTTCTCTGCTCTTCTCTTCCTACTTTGTCTCCTCTCATATGCTAAAGCTCTTGGTGGGTCATAAAAACCAATGGCAGTACTAGGTTCACCATGGAATGAGTGTCTCTCCATTTCATCCTCAACTTCATCTTCTTGTTCTTCTCTTGAGTCCACAACAACTTCAGGGTTTGGATTGGAGGTACTTGCAATGGCTAGTTTAGCTTCCACATTCTTCAATCTGTTGTGCATACTCTTCATTCCCTTGACCAACTTCTTGATGTTTTTCCCTTGCCAGTTAGCCAAATGCTGGAGAAGATGGATGTGGCTGTGTGCTGCTCTAAAAGACTTGTTTGTAGTGGCCTCTTCAAATGGTTGGAAGGCATACCTAGCACTACCATAGACTAGACTAGGAGGAGCTTCTTGTTGATCATCCTCAGCTTGACTTCTCTCCTTGTTTGAAGTTGTTATTGGAATCACTGGCCCATCATCCTTAAAGGAGTAGAGGAAGTCATCTTGTATTTGGCAGCATATTCCAAACATGGCATAGAGAGATGTGACATCCTTTTGAGGGAGCAAGAGCCTCTTCTTCCTAAAGCTTGAGAAAATGTACCCATAGTAGACATAGAACCCCTTCTCAGTTTGGCCATCCAAATAAGTTGTCTTCTTGAGGTAGATTGGATCAAGCCTTGCAATATCATGGTCAAACTCTCCTAGCTGAACCCCCTTTGCTTGTAAGATGGGGGTGACAAGACCACCCATACTTAGAATTGGTGTCTTATCACTTGTTGTCCAAACCCAACTTTGGTAATGGAGCAATTGATGGAGGAAGACAGCAGCAACACATGTGTTTTCGGCATTAGAAAATGGTTGGTTCCCTCCTTCATAGGTTCTTATGAAAGGCTGCAGCCCTGCTAGAAGACAACCAAGTTCATTTGCCTAAACACCTCCAGCCTCTCTTCTTGCAAAAAGAGTGTGAAAGAGAACCTTGTGAGCATATCTCACTGTAGGATGCTGAATGCTTGAGTTCTTGAGCTGACCAGGTTTGTACTTTCCCACTCCAATATCTTGCCAAAAAGAACGGAACTCCCTTGGGTTGATGTTGTATTCCAATCTTGTTACTGGTGGAAACCCATAGATAGCCCCTAACTCTCCAAAAGTCATCTTGTATTGCTTCCCTTGAACCTTAAACTCAAAATGCCCAAAATCATTAGCTTCCCCTACCATCTCATCTTCATAATAAGTTACTGACAAGGATGCAAGGAACTCTCTTGTTGGCTCAACATAGGTGGGAAAGGCCATATTGAAGAACTGTCCTAATCCCAAAGTTGTGAAGATAGTCTGCATGTCTTCAAGGTGGCCAGCATTGTGAAGGAACTCATGATCTGGGTATCTAGTTGGAGCAAACTTAATTTGCTTAAGTCGCTGCATCAGTTGGGAGTAGGTAGGCTTCTTCTTAAGTTGCTTGCTCTGCTTTTCCTTAACAGCTGGAGGTGGTGGAAGTTCATAGTCACTCTCACTCATACCCCTTTCCTCTGAATCACTATTCTCAATCACAGGCTCCTTATTTTTCTTCTTGCTTGTTGAAACTTTTTGTGAAGCAAGTGAAGACTTAGAAGGAACTGCCTTTTTCTTCTTCTTTTCAACAACCCTTTCCACTACCTCCTTTGTCTTTGTTTGTTTGTCTCCAGGTTTCAAGTTGGTTCTACCCATTGTTCCTCTAAAATACACAAAAACACTTGAAAGATATTAGTAAGGCTCACTAGGAGCCACAATTTGTAACCATAGCTAATAAGTGCCTAGTATCTAGAAGATAAATCAACAAAATTAAACAAAGGGAACAAAGGTGAACCAACTGTGACAAAAACTTCACAAACAAACTCAAAATTTGCTTCCTAAAAATTTAAGAATTTCGATTATCCCCTAACTATGTCAATTTGCCTTCAAAACTGTTAGTCTCTTCCAGGATGATTAAATCAACAAAAGACAAGGTAAAGAAACTATCAAATTAAAATTTCCCCAAAATTTTTGATTTTCTCAATCTCAAGAACCCTAAAAGCTCATAAACCAAAATTTTCGAAATTAAACACCAAACAAAGCAATTCAAAACGAAATCTAAACCAGCTAAAGCTATTATGAAGTTCAACAACCCTAAATCAAGGCATAAATAACTAGCTGGTTGAATCTAGCACATACTGTGTTTAAAATTGAATGGGGAAAAAGGGGAGATAGAGTGTTGTACCTTGCAATTGAAAACTAGGGAAGCAGAAATGGTAGCTGATAGCAGAAGTAATTAAGGGAGCTTGAAAAACCGAAACTATCACACAAAAATTCTTTGAAATCGATTGAGAGATGAGAGAGATACAAGGTTTTTAGTGTTTTAAGGGATGCAATCGATAAATTGAGAAAAGAGAAGAAGAAATCGGGTTTTAGGAGGTTGAGAGAAGGATCAAACCAGCCAGGATCAAATCGGTTTACTAGGATTGAACCGAATTAAACCGAAAAGGAGAAAGAAGACTTACCTTGGTAGGCTCAATCGGTCAGCCTTTGGCCGATGGCCTTGGCCGATGATACCCACGCGGGGTCGCCTTGCCCGCGTCTCCTGGCCGCGTGTGCGTTCGCACCAAAGACCAACAAATCGTGTTGATTCTCACTCGGCTTCATTTTGACCGCGTGTCGTGGCCGATGGTCTTCACGCGGGGGTCGCTTTGCCCACGTCTCCCGGCCGAGTGTGCCTTCGCTCCAAAACCCAACAATTACTCGTGATCCTCGATCGGCCCTGGTTCGGCCGAGTGCTGCGGCCGCGTGTGCTCGACCGGTCTAGGTTTGGCCGCGTCGCCTGGCCGCATGTGTCTTCGCGCCTTCAGCACTTGAACTCCATCGGTTGAGCTTTGGCCGGGTGGTGTGGCCGCGTGTCTTCTCGCGCCTTGGTCGTCAAAACACCATCGGCCATGGCTTGGCCGCGTGTGGGGCCCGCGTGTGCCTTTGCACTTTAGTCATCTAAACACCATCGATTGAACTTTGGCCGGGTGGTGTGGTCGCATGGCTTCGATCGGGGAGCTCTTGGCCGCGTGGGATGGCCGCTTGTGCCTTCGCACTCTCACATTTCGGCAACTACTCCTCTTTTCAATAAAACAGACCCAAATGCTCCAAATGTGTAGGGATCACTCCAAGAACCTGAAAGAATAACAACTAGATGCAAATGCTCCTAAAACAACCTAGAATGACATGATTATGCAACAAGATTATGCAAAAACAAGGCTTAAAACCCAACAAAAACACAAGATATCAACCCAAGTAACAAACAGTGTAAAGTAAATGAATAGTCTCAAGCAAAAATGAAATCCTAATGGTCAATTAGAATGCAAACGGGCAACAGCGCCAAATTGATGTAGTTACTTTCAGTATCAATTATTTATCAATCCACAATTTGCAATCAATCAACACACCAAGAATACACAAAATGCTTAATCTATTCTTAATCAAGTAAAAGGTTCTTATGTCACTACTTATCTAATCAAAGTTACTCAAATAAAGTAAACAAGACAATGCAAACTCAAGGCAAACAAACTCAAATAGCAAATATACTGGAAATCAAGAATTAACAAGAGAACCTTGGGCAAGGTAATTGACTTGGGAGATAGCTAATCAATCCTAGATGTCTAAGTAACAATCAAGAACAATCCTATGGCTAGAACACTAATGCAAATCAATTCATTTCCATGATAGAGATCCTATGCTAATCAAGTGATAATCAACAATTTCCAAAGGTAATCACAAGACAAACATGCAGTAAGAACAAGTTCAAATACCATTAAGCACCCTAATCATCAATTTCCACTGGCTAGGAATAAAAAGCTCTTGAAAAGTTTGGTTCAGGAATTTCATCAAACACCTTGTGGGCATGGAAATCCTAAAGTCTAGATTTAAGCTTGATCAAGGCTATCTAGCAATATTATCACTAATCAAGATAGAAAATGCATAAAATAAACCCTAGACATCAAAGATCAACCATCTATCTCCCTAATCTACCAAGCCCAAAGTTCTTAAAAGATCTACTCACTAATCATCATGATCACACAAAGGAAAGAGGTTTGTCTTTGTGAAATCATAATAAAAGCTTGTAGATTAGGAAATTAGAAAGACAAATTTGCTATTAAGACTAGGAAATCAACCAAAGATTCAATAACCAAGAGTAAACCAGCTTAAGAACCCTAAGTGGCTGCTAAAACAAAAGATAAGATCAGATATAAGTCTCCTTAATAGGTTTAGAGTATTTATAGTAAAGGAGAAAAGAACCTAGGTCAACCCAAAACAAACTGGGTCAAACCCGGGTCAACAATAAAACAGGATTAGTGTGAACTCCATCGGCCATGGTTTGGCCGAGTGCTGCGGCCGCGTGTGCTCGACCGGTCTAGGTTTGGCCGCGTCGCCTGGCCGCGTGTGTCTTTGCGCCTTCAGCACTTGAACTCCATCGGTTGAGCTTTGGCCGGGTGGTGTGGCCGCGTGTCTTCTCGCGCCTTGGTCGTCTAAACACCATCGGCCATGGCTTGGCCGCGTGTGGTGCCCGCGTGTGCCTTCGCACTTTAGTCATCTAAACACCATCGGTTGAACTTTGGCCGGGTGGTGTGGTCGCGTGGCTTCGATCGGGGAGCTCTTGGCCGCGTGGGATGGCCGCTTGTGCCTTCGCACTCTCACCTTTCGGCAACTACTCCTCTTTGCAATAAAACAGACCCAAATGCTCCAAATGTGTAGGGATCACTCCAAGAACCTGAAAGAATAACAACTAGATGCAAATGCTCCTAAAACAACCTAGAATGACATGATTATGCAACAAGATTATGCAAAAACAAGGCTTAAAACCCAACAAAAACACAAGATATCATTCATAAGCTTCCAATCTGATCTCCTCAAGTTCATGCAAATCAAGTCTTCTCTTGGCTTGTGCTGTTTCAAGATCCAAGTTCAAAAGTTTGATTGCCCATAGAGCCTTGTACTCAACTTCAACTGGGAGGTGACAAGACTTTCCATACACAAGCTAGAATGGGGTTCTGCCTATAGGTGTTTTGAAAGCTGTTCTATAAGCCCAAAGTGTTTCATCAAGTTTACTAGACCAGTCCTCCCTTGTTGCTCCTACTATTCTTGATAGAATGGCCTTGATCTGTTTGTTTGACACCTCAACTTGACCACTTGTTTGAGGGTGATAAGCTGTAGACACCTTGTGCTTAACTCCATACTTCCTTAGCATCCCTTCAAAAATCTTGTTGATGAAGTGTGTTCCTCCATCACTTATTACAACTCTTGGGATTCCGTACCTTCGAAAGATTATGGTCTTGAAAAGTTTAAGAACCACTTTGTGATCATTAGTGGGGCTAGCAATGGCTTCCACCCATTTGGAGACATAGTCCACTGCTACTAAGATGTAGACATTCCCATTTGAAGGGGGATTAAAAGGTCCCATGAAATCAATTCCCCACACATCAAATATCTCAACTTCAAGAATTGGATTTTGAGGCATCTCATTCCTTCTTGTGATATTCCCCATTCTTTGGCAAGCATCACACTTTGTGATGAACTTGTGAGTATCCTTGAATAATGTAGGCCACCATAGGCCAGCTTGTAAGACTTTCTGGGCTGTCTTGAAAGTTGCAAAGTGTCCTCCATAAGCAGAGCTATGGCAATGTCTAAACACTCCTTTAACTTCATTCTCTGCTATGCACCTTCTAAACAATCCATCTGATCCCTTCTTGTATAAATAAGGTTCATCCCAATAGTATCCATTGATGTCTTTGAGAAGCTTCTTCTTCCTATAGGGGTCCATGTCTGCTGGGATTTCTTCACACACCTTGTAATTGACTATATCAGCATACCAAGACAAATCCTCACTCTCAAGTGCCATCCACTCCTCCATCTCATCCTGCTCGATCGGACACCCAAACACACTCGGCCGAGTGCCTGTTCGAGTGAGAGGTCGAGTTGTGGGCCGTGTTGTCCCAATCAGCATCAGTTTCTCCTCAGGCATTGAATCATCAATTGGAATCTCCTCTTCTATCCTCATCCTGGACAAGTGATCGGCTACTCCATTCTCTATCCCCTTGTTATCAACTATTTTCATGTCAAACTCTTGGAGAAGCAAAATCCATCTCAACAACCTTGGTTTTGTATCCTTCTTTGAGTAGATGTGCCTCAAAGCAGCATGATCAGTGTACACAATTACCTTGGACCCTACTAAGTAGCTTCTGAATTTTTCAAAGGCAAATACCATTGCTAGGAGCTTTTTCTCTGTTGTTGAATATCTTCCTTGGGTTTCATCCCAGGTTCTACTTGCATAATGAATCACATGCAGCCTCTTATCTTCTTTCTTCCTAGGACTGCTCCTACTGCAAAGTCTGAAGCATCACACATAATCTCAAATGGAAGATCCCAGTTTGGAGCTTGGACTATTGGAGCTGAAATCAAAGCAGCCTTGATCTCCTTGAAAGCCTTCAAGCAATCTTCATCAAAGTTGAACTCAGTTTCCTTACAAAGCAACCTTGTCAATGGCCTAGCTAACTTTGAAAAATCCTTGATGAATCTTCTATAAAACCCAGCATGACCAAGAAAGCTTCTTATGTCCTTGACTGTTTTTGGTGGTTGAAGTTGAACCATGACTTCAATCTTTGCCTTATCAACCTCAATCCCTTTCTCTGAAATCTTATGACCAAGAACTATCCCTTCTTCAACCATGAAGTGACACTTTTCCCAATTCAAGACTAGGTTTGTCTCCTCACATCTCTTTAAAACCCTGCATAAATTAGCAAGACAAGAAGAAAAGGAATCTCCATAGACAGAGAAGTCATCCATAAAAACCTCAACAACATCCTCAATGAGATCAGAGAAGATAGACATCATGCATCTTTGAAAAGTTGCTGGAGCATTACATAATCCAAATGGCATCCTTCTATAGGCAAAAGTATCATATGGACATGTGAATGTTGTCTTCTCTTGGTCATTAGGATGAATAGGAATTTGGAAAAATCCAGAGTATCCATCCAAGAAACAGTAGTGAGTGTGATTAGCTAATCTTTCCAACATTTGATCAATGAAAGGGAGAGGAAAATGATCTTTCCTAGTAGCTGAATTAAACTTCTATAATCAATGCACATTCTATGTCCTGTAATGGTTCTAGTGGGAATTAACTCATCATGATCATTCTTTACTACAGTAATTCCTCCATTTTTTGGAACAAAATGAACTGGTGAACCCCAAGTACTATCAGAAATAGAATAGATTACACCAGCATCAAGCAACTTAAGAATCTCTTTTTTAACTACTTCTTTTAGGTTGGGATTTAATCTTCTTTGAGGTTCAATGCTGGAGTAGGATTCATTTTCAAAATGGATTCTATGCATGCAGAGACTAGGTGAAAGTCCTTGAATGTCATCCAAAATATAACCAATAGCTTTTCTATACTTCTTTAGCTCAACAACTAGCAACTCAAGTTCTTTCTTACTTAACTTAGCATTTACTATCACAGGATAAGTAGAGTTCTCACCTAGAAAAACGTACCTTAGCCCAGTTGGGAGAGGTTTGAGCTCTACTTTTGGTGCTTTCAGTTCAGACCAGCCATCTGTGGGGGACTCGGCAGTGCACTCGGTCGAGTGGTTTTGGTGCTCGGTCGACTGTATGCTCGAGTGCGTGGTCGAGCTATCCATTTTTGCTATTTGAACTGACCAGACTTCTTCTCTTAATGCAGGTAACCCCTCAAAAACCTCTGGATGGTCTGATTCCCTACAGGAGTCCAATATCTCCTCATAGGCCTTGGTTTCTTTATGAATGAATCCTTCCTCCCCACTTTTGGTTAAGGCAGTTCTAAGGTAATCTTGTTCTGCTAGTTCTTCCATCAGTTCTTCTGCTAATTTGTCCATCTCTTCAACCCAAAAGACTTGCCCTCCAATGGTTGGTTTCTTCATAGCCTCCACAATGTCGAATGTCATTTTGAGGTCCTCTCCCAAGTTAAGATCAATTTTTCCTTGCCTCACATCAATTATTGCTCCTTCTGTAGCTAGGAAAGGTCTCCCTAATATCAAAGGGTCTTTTGGTTCTTCATCCATTTCCAAGACTACAAAGTCTGTTGGGACTTCCACTACTCCAACTCTAACTGGTAGATCCTCCAAAACACCATGTGGTAGTCTTATTGATCTATCAGCTAAGATCAAGAATATATTGCATGGCTTGTACCTTGTAGACCCTAGGCGCTTAGCAACTGATAGAGGCATTAGGCTTACTGAGGCTCCCAAATCACAAAGGCATCTGTTGAAGGTTAAAGGGCCTATAGAGCAAGGTAGAGTGAAGGAACCAGGATCTCTTAGCTTTTGAGGATTCACTTGCTTTTGGATGATAGCACTGCACTCATGGCTAAGGATCCTTTCCATCACAGCATCTTTCAAGAATTTCTGGTAAGAAGGAATCAGCACAAAGGCATCTATTAGAGGCATCCTAAGCTCAATCTCTCTAACTTGTTTATCAAATAATGCCTTGTATTTTTCAACCATCTGCTTCTTAAATCTTCCTGGGAAAGGTAGTGGAGGCTTGTAAGGAGGAGGAATGAACCGGACTTCTTTTTCTTTGGAAGTAACTGGCTTAATTTTCTCCTGAGAGGCTGCTCGATCGGGTACTCGATCACCCACTCGGTTGAGTGAGTGGTCGAGTGGTTGGTCGAGTTCGATGACGTTTTCATTCTGAGTCTCTTCTTGTTGAAAACTCTCCCCTTCTTGAACACCACTGTCCTCAGTGTCTGGTAATGCCTCCTCTCTTGTTGGTAGAACCCTTCCACTGCATAGATTGATAGCATGAGCAGATTCTAGAGAGTGCATAATGGCTTTGCCTTTGTTGTTGTCTTGCATTGTGGCAGAAGCTAGTTGATTCTCCATGGTCACATCCTAGAAGTCAGTGTGTTAAACTTGGCATGGAGTTCACTGTAAATATCTGCTATCCTCCTGTTCAACTCAGCAAATCTATTTGCTTCCTCAATCTTTCCTTGTCTTTGCCCAATCAACAACTGTTGCATCATAGCTCTTAAGTCTTGTTCTTGGCCTTGGTTAGTCTGAAACCCTGGTGGGGGACACAACTGAGGCTGGAACACTTGATGTTGTTGTTTGGGGACATAGTTTTGTTACTGTTGAGGCTGTTGAGGTGGATACACTTGGTCTTGTAGATTAGCTACATTGGTGCTTCTATAGGAGAGGTTGTTGTTCTTGAACCCTCCTTGGTTGTAGCCTTTGAATCCACCCTGGTTTTGCATATAACAGAGCTCAGCAAACTCATTCTCCCCCTCTTGAACTTGAACCTCTTCCTCACCAATGAAGTGAATGGATTTTTGTTGGCTAAGGAGGATTTTATCAAGCTTCTCATTGACCATCTTCAAATCCTTCTTGTATTTGTCCTCTTGGTCAGTGGAGGTGGACCTTATGGTTCTGTCATAGTCCTCATTGTAATTGCCATCTGACTGAGCAAGGTTCTCAACTAATTCCCATCCTTCTTCCACATTCTTGTTGAGGAAGTTGCCATTTGAAGCTGTGTCAAGAAGCATCCTGATCTTGGGAAGCACTCCTCTATACAAGGTGCTTAGGAGTGACTCATTGCTGAAGCCATGGTGAGGACACTGAGTCTGAAATCCTTTGAACCTCTCCCAAGCTTCACAAAAGCTCTCATTGTTTCTTTGAGCAAACCCAGAAATTTCATTCCTCAATCTAGCAGTCCTTGCATTTGAGAAGAATTTTGCCAAGAAAGCCTTCTTGCAAGCATCTCATGTGGTTATTGCTCCAGTAGGAAGAGTCTTCTCCCAGAGGTGAGCCTTATCTCCAAGTGAGAATGGGAAGAGCCTCAACTTGAATCCATCTTCACTCACTCCATTAATCTTTGTAAGACCACAGATTCTATCAAATTCATCAAGGTAGTGTAGGGGATCCTCCATTGGCAATCCATGGAATTTGTTGTCTTGGATCATGGAAATCAGTCCACTCTTGATTTCAAAGTTGTTGTTTGGTACTATGGGAGGCACAATGCCAGCTCTCTGGTTGTGGGTATTGGGTGCATCTCCAGCACCAATGTTCCTTGGTCTTGGAACTGGATCTTGTTGCTCCATTGCCACTTGATCTCCTTGCTGTTCTTGAACTACTCTTCTTTGCTTATGTCTCAAACCTTTTTCCAGTTTGTGGATGTTGTTAATAGGCCTTTGAAGATTGTCTTTCCCTTTGGACCTTGTGTGCATCAATAAACTGAGGTACTGACTCGAACAGGTGCACGGTCGAGCGCAGGCTCGAGTGAGTGGTCGAGTTGACTTGGAACTGGTGTCTATTTAGATACGCTGTCTGACTCGATCAAGTGCTCGATCACTACTCGGTCGAGTGGTGCTCGAGTGGGCGGTCGAGTGGGTACCTGAAACTCAAGACAGCCAAGCAAAAGAAGATTCGAGTTCAGCAACTTCACAAGTGGATAAACGAACTTAATCTTATACTAATGATGATCCTAAATGTCACAAAAACACTCTCAAATGAGCAACGGCGCCAAATTGAAACAAGAACTATTTGGTGGGTGTGATAGATATGGATTGATGGATGTATGCAATGGTGAGATATGAATGGATGGGTGGTAATGTGTTTCAATTCTCCTTATGCAGTTGCAGTATAAGAGGTGTCAATCCAATCTGAGAGTTGTGAACAATCAAGATGTGTATATGAGCCTAACTTAAACCAAATATGCAAAGGATGTTTGTCACTAACAGTCCTATTGATGAAATGAAAAGAGCAGAAAGTAAAGCTACTAGAACTAGATGCTAAATGTAAATGTAACAGAATGATTATCACTAATATGAAGCTAGAACATAAATAGAAACTATACTAATGAACTAATGCAAGACAAGTAATGAACAGAACAATAAGTAAATGCAACACAAATGCAACTGGAATTGGACAAGAGATAAGACAGGACAACTACAAATCATAAACCAAAGTTCTGGGGATGAACTCGAGCAAGCACTCGATCGAGTGTAGATCGAGTGCAGGGTCGAGCTGGGTAAATCCGTGAAACAGAATAATACAAGAAAAACAGAGCAATACACAAGCGAATCAAACAACGATAAGACAGCAGGATTAAAACTTAAAAATGAATAAACAAGGAAGGCCTTGAGGAGGGATTCATGGGCTAGACTAATGGATGAGGTCATCTAACTTGGTCAACAAATCTCAAGCAAACTTTGAGCTAATTTCTAGACATATATTTCTAAGACAAGTTTAATCCACTCTCATGGCAAGAAACAATCAAACCTATGCATCTCTAGACTAGTTCTCACAAAGTAAAGAATCTACACAAGCAGGCATTAAGCAATATGTCTCATACCAAACAAGACCTCTAATCTCTTAGCAAGCCTAATGGTAAGCTCTAGATCTAGCCTTATATATGCTTCTTAAAGATTGGTGTGATGCTAAGATGCTTGAAATCAAACCCTACCCTCTCAGTTATAGGATCAGCATTAAGAACATCTAGCCTATAAGAGATTCTACCACAATCAAGCTTGACCAAAGCAAACAAACCTCAAACACAGCCCAACCTAACCCATCCTCAAGATCCTAAGCTACTACTCACAAGAACACATGATGAACATCAAAGTCATAAACCTAGAAAATACTGAAACTTACATCAAATGAAAGATAAAGCAAAGATCTACAATATTCAAGAAGGAATCAAACACAAATTCTTAATATCCTGAAAGTTATGAAGCCAACAAAATCCAAGAATCCTATGTTTTCTCTCTTAAAAGAGTACAAGATCTAAGAAAAATAAAAGTGCAAAAGGAATAATTCCCAAAAGGGTAAAAACTAGGTTTTTGACTATTCTAAAAAGCTGGACTCTTGGTGGCTGCTGGGTACAAGGTCTTTAAATAGAAAAAGTAGTGGAAGCCCTAAAAATGCTAAAAGACAAAATAGCTAGGCGGCTCGGCCAACTCGACCCGATGCTCGGTCGAGTGACCGGTCGAGTTGGCTTCTCTCGTGCAGCTTCCACTCGGTCGAGTCCCTCTCAGCACACGGTCGAGTGTCTGGTCGAGTGAGACTCTGGACCTTGGTTCTTCAGCTTTAACTCTCTTGCTTTCCCTTCATGATTGCCTCACTTCTCCTCAGCATTGCTTCCATGCTCCTTAAGCTCCAAAATCACCTGATTATGCATGAAAAGATGCAAATGCAATGCAACTATACTCTAATGCATGATTGGTCCTAAAGCTATGCAATAATGGTCAAAATGGATAGCAAAAGATGCAAAAGATGTGAATTTACTAAGGGAAAACAGGGTAAAATATATGAACATTAGCATGCAGGTCTAGGCCCGATGAGGAGCCAACATTATGGCATGCAGACTTAGGTCTGATGAGGAGCCAATAAAAACTCAAGGTTTAGGCCTATGAGTAAAGGAAAGTCCAAAAGTCGAGAGCAAATGACGCCTGGAGCGTGAGTCTATCACCTAGAGGTGACCTTCTGTAGATTGGTCGGAGGAGTGCGGGCCGTGGAGATAGTTGCACGGGAATCCTTGGCTGATGGTTGTTCGAGATTCGAAGACGAATCTAGATTGGTGGGGGAGAATTATAACACCCGCGAACCATTTTTTTGGTATTTTGGTGAGGGTGTCGATCGACACTGTTTGTTTCTGGTTCGACTGGTTTGATTTAATTATCGATTTGGACCGGTTTGGTTTAGGGAAAACCACTAAACCAAGATATTTAAGTGTTTTGTCGACCAGAAGGGTTTTGGGAAGTTCTTTTGTCGCCGCTTTGTTGTTTTTGAGAGAAAAGGAGGAAAAAGTGTGTTCTTGAGCTTTTTGGTGACTTTTGGTGAGATTCTTGGCTGTTCTTGAGAGATTGGAAGCTAGGAAGGATCTAGAAGCTTGCTAGGAAGGTTGGATTCGTTGCTTTTGGTCTGAATCTTCCTGCAAAGAGGTGAGTGCATGACCATCGGCTTATCTAAGCTAAGATATCTAGTTTTTTTTATGTGATTTGGTGTTTATGTGGTTGTTTCTTTGAGTTCTCTATGGTATTTCGTCGCTGATTTGGCTGGGTTTGGCTTCTGGGAATGCATGGAGCGGATTGGAGAAGATTGGAGGCGAGATTCGGAGTTTTTGATCGAAGGAAATCGCTGCTTGGCATCGGTGTCGGTCGACACCAATGCGAGGACGGCTCGAGACTTTGGCGAGTGTCGATCGATGCCATGTGGAGGTGTCAATCGACACAAACTAGGGTTTTCGGGAGTGTCGGGCAGGGTGTCGGTCGACACCAGTATGGTGTCGGTCAACACCAGATTGTCAGTGTCGATCGACACCCTTCTTTCAGCTACGACGGATGTTGCATGCTTTGTATATTGTCTGGTTTGTTTTATTTATTGTTGATTGTGGCATGTAGAGATCTTATTGCTTGTGTGTATAGCCCAGTAGATGGGAGGATTGCCTCACTGAGTGTTTATCAAATACTCATGCATCCCAATTTGTGTTTGTGGTGTGATCGTGGAATCAAGGCAATGAAGAGAAGGATGTTCTAGGGACTCGATTGGATGTTGTCTGGCATTGCTAGGTTGCTAGAGTTGAGTCATTAGAAATATTGCTAGGTTGCTGGTTTCATGTTTCTTGTTGTTTGGTATTGGAATATTGCTTATGCTATAATATTGGATTATTATTGGTTTATTATTGGTTATTGGTATGGTTATTCTGCTGTTGATTGTGAATATGGTTAGGTGGCTAGTGGGTATGGGACCACTAGTTGTAGTTTATATATATATATATATATATTATTTATATTTATTATTTATTAAAAAAAAGGTCGGTCCTTTCACTGTCTTTCTATCTTTCCTTCTTTGTTGACAATTAGAATCTTCAATCCTTTATTAGAAGTAATCCTAGATAAGGCAACATATAGCTGACTATGCGAGAACACAGGTTTTGGCAAATAAAGTCCCACCTTCTCTAGCGATTGACCTTGACTTTTGTTTATAGTCATGGCAAATGCAACCGATAGTGGAAACTGTCTTCGCTGACTTTTGTTTATAGTCATGACTTTTGACTTTTGACTTTTGTTTATAGTCATGACTTTTGTTTTGGTAGGATTGAGTTTTTTATGTTCAATATTTATCATGTTTGCCAATTTAAATGCGATGATGAAGATTGTATATGATTGATTAGGAGGGGTTATTGGTTTAGGATTTAGAAAGAATTTTAATGACTTTAAAAGTTATATAAAATATGTTGTTATTCAATCAAGACTTTGTAAAACTCTTTAAAAATTTGGTGTTATTGGTTGTGGATTTGTAAAAAGTTATCTAAAATCTTGAAAAATCTAGTGTTATTGGATTAAGAGTTTTATAAAGTCATTAAAAGTTTTATGTTATTCAAGTAAAACAAAAGAATCTTGGATTGTTAATGAATTCAAATTTTATGTTATTGGTTTAAGATTTTATATCATTTCATTCATAACAAAAGTCATGAAAACTCTTTCATCAAATAGAAAGATTTTGAAAGATTTTATGAAATAGTTTACAAGATTAGGAAAAACAAATCAGCAAGATTTAAAAAACTTCCTAAACAATCTCTTATAGAATCCTTCATTTTTACTTTCTAATTTTCTATGATCAACTTGAAGGGTTCTTTCACAAAGTTGCTATCAAAATGTTAATATAGATATAGAATAAATCAAATCATTGAACCAAAATTATACTAATTGTAATCCAAAATAAGTCAAACAAAACGTTGTTTAAGGGTTCTTTCACAAAACTTCCTAAAAATCAACTTGAAGGGTTCTTTCACAAAGTTGCTATCAAAATGTTAATATAGATATAGCATAAATCAAATCATTGAACCAAAATTATACTAATTGTAATCCAAAATAAGTCAAACAAAACGTTGTTTAAGAAAGCTAAATAATATTCTTTATGTCTCATTATATATCAGTTTTTGGCTAAAAGCACGAATTTTAAAAAATAATAAATATTTTATCATTTATAAAAATTCAACCAATAAAATAATAAATATTTTATCATTTATAAATTATGCATAGATATTTTTTAAATATCTAGCGAAGGACCAAAAAAACAAGTCTTTTTAAACCAAAATATGTCTTCATTCTCTCGAACACATGCGATTCCCCCAAAGCATTGCTCAACCAAACCTCTAATATTCCACTGTATCGGGCCGGCGCCAGCCTCTCTGGCATCGGTCAATTGTTTACTTTTCTTAATTCTTAATTTTTTAATTTTCTTCCTTTCTACATAGATTACGTCAATAATATTGACATTTAGAGAATCCCAAATCATCGTCTTTCTCATTTCGTCTACGCCAATCCTTTCTCAGATCTTGAGTTTATCATCTTTTTGGTATAGGATGTGTACCATAACCACACATACATCACCATTCTTGGAGTGAATGATAGATACGAGACGACTTCTGCTTTTTTGGTTAATGGCTTTTGGAACAGAGGATTCATAATCACTAATCAAACCATGAGTTTGATATTATCGTTCCATTTAGCTTTCTCTTTCTCTTCCATTGGGAAAGTATATAATTCCAAACCTAATATAATATGGCCAGAGTCCAAAGGTTATGGTGTCGGCTTCTTTCCATTTTCGAATGGTGTATGTCATTTCATCTTGGAAACGTGTCACTTTCGTCATCACATAGGTTGTGACTCTATTTTGGATTTCTCCAATCTGAGAAAGGGAGATCAATTTTGGATTTGGGATTCAGGAACATATGATTGCGATACTATCGTTTTTGGGATGAAATTATGGATCCCTCGTTATGCCTATAATCGAACTGTGATGTATCCATTCATCCTTCTCCATGGAGGCGTGGACCTACTAGGATGAAACATATAGCCATGGGTCCAGCTAGACGACAACCAGTTGATTTCACTGAATTTGGTGAACCATGTGGACCAGGTTCAGTGAAGCTGTCATCATACCTGGGTCCATTGGTAAGGGAACACATTTCTATAATAATCGATGATTGGAGAAAGGTTGGCGAAAACATCAAAACAGTCCTCTGGAAATCTATTCAGGTTAATGTTTCTTCAAAATTTGTTTGGGTTTGCTAAATATTCTAAGTTTTTGTCTAAGGATTCTAACAATGGTTTTTTATATGGTTACTAAATGCAGGAAAGATTTAAATTAGACGAGAAGTATCAAAAGATTGGTGCATTCAGGAAAATGGGATGTCTTTGGAGAGCTTCCAAATCACGTCTAGTAACACAGATCAGGAAGGCTAAGACCATGAAGGATAGGATGCATCTAAAACCGAAGAACATTCACCCGGGAGAGTGGCATAAATTTGTCAACCATAAAGCTAGCTCAGCTTTTAAGGCTCTGAGTGATTCATACAAGGAGAGACGGCAGAAACAGATTCCTCACACTGTTAGCTGTAAAGGAATGGTTCGACTGACTGAAAAAATGGTAAGTATAATTCTTTTTATTCTATTGTGATTTATAAATGAAATGGTATATGGTTGATTCTATTTTTTCTAAAGAAATAGAGTTCATCTGAACCCAATCAAGTGACAAGGCTGAAAGTGTGGGTCAAGTCACGGACAAAAAAAGATGGGACTCCGGTTAATAACCAGGCTGCGGAAAAGAATAGTAAGTGTAGAAGTTTGCTTTCAATTTCTTTCAGTTATATAAAGTCGGTTATGATTACATTTACGAATTTATATTATTGCTATTCAGAGTACAGCAAATATTGATAGTGGCGCTCCTTCCGCATCAACATCAACTCTTGGTAAGAACGATACACTCACTCAAATATTAGGACCTCATAATCCAGGTCGGTTAAGGGCCATGGGTCGCGGTATGTCTACGACAAAGCTAGCTTGTTACCAAGTCAAGTCTGCATATATGAATCAAATGCAAGATATACTGAGAATGAATAACCCGGTAACCATTTATCAGTAGTATCTTATTATGCTTAACTTCTGATTTGAGTAAGATAAAATATTTGTTTAACATTTACACTGCCTGTAATGGCCCCAAACCGCCCTATGGCCGGACGGCCACAGACCGCCCCGGGACGTTACTTTGGGAATGTTCACCAACGATCTGGCCGAGGTTCAAGAAGACATCATGCCCCTTAGCCAGTCCGTCGGTGGCGTTTCCGAACCGCATGGAACATCTTTTAGGCTTTGCAACCCTTGAGACATTCCATGCGTTGAGCCGACTCGGACAAAGTCCTATATCAGTTATGGCTCGTACGAATAAGAAAATCCGAATATATTAAATACTTAAAAAGTTTATTACAAAACAAAACTAAAAGGTTTAAAGAGTTCGAGTTTAAGGCTTAGAGCCAAAGGTCGATTACAAAACAACATACTTTATTTTACAATAGACACACAAACTACTCCGGCGTCCTACTCGTTCACCACGCCCTCTAGTTCCCTCTAGGGTTTCCTGCAAGGCAAACACAGATCAATAAGTAATCATAAAGATTACTTAGTGAGCTCAGGATTCCTGCAAAATCATAATAAATCCCCAATTCTCAAACCCCACACAACAATCAAGCAAGCATGCATGCAACAATCAATGAAGCAACCATGCATGCAAGCAACAATCAACAACCAACAATCATAGATAGCATGCGGAAGATAATGAGCTAAGCAAGTTAGTCAAGCAAGCAAATCAATCAACTACAAACAACATGCAACATGCAAACTTGAATAAAAACTAAAGAGTTTTAGACAAGTTTTAATTCTTATGGGCCCGGTATGCTTCCTCTCCTCAACAACTCTTGAACAACCGCATTGCAGCCACAAAGGCATGCAACCGGACTTCACTTAAGCTACACTGTCGTGTAGACAGCATCGGCCAGGGTAGCCAACCAAGTAACCTCCAAGCTCTTCGTCCCAGACTCTACAACCCACGAACATGGGTTACATGTCGCGGCTGCATGCTGTACGGAAATACTCTAAGGACAGCCATACCCAAGTCTTACTAAGCTAGCCGGAATTTCTTGCAGACTACACGCATTAAGACTTCAACAATTAGATACTTGTGTTTTTATGGTTTTAAAGCTCATAATTTTACAAGTATCTAAACTAGCTACCATCTCCAATACTAGATCCTTTCGAACTAGTACCGAGAGTAGCGCTCCACCATGTTACCGACTCCATTACTAGAACATTTCGAACTAGCAACGAGTGTAACCTCACATCACATGCATTTAACAAGAAAAATCACAAAGATAAATCAAGTAAAAATGCAACTAAAACTCCATGCAACCGTTTACTAGATGGACGTCATCGGAATCCATCTAGCTCGGTGTAGTGTGCCTGAACTCACAGATAACCGGCGATCTCTTGTAAGGTGTGGTCGGCTTCTTTTGATAGTGTTCCTCTCGCGGCAGCACTTCGGATCTATTCCATTGTTGCGATCGAGTTCCTTCTCGATGCAACACTTGGCGATGGTCGATAGTCTTGTCTTGCACTCACTTCCTTCTTCCTCTCTTCCTTTCCCTTCTCTCCTTCCTCTCTTCCTCACCCTTTCTCTCTTTTCTTTCTTTTCTCTTCTTCTTTTGGTTTTGCGAAATGAGAAAGGAAAGAGAGCTCTTTTTATAGGGAGTTTGGGCGGCTGGATCTACCAATGCATGTAAGGCACTTGGTCGAACTCCTCTATCTTCCTTTGTGAAAACTTGGTGGCCAAGCTAAACTTACACCAAAGAATCTCCATTGTCTCCCTTCTTCCTCTTGCTTGAATCATCATTGGCCGCTTTTAGAAAAAGACAAATGATGATGATTCTCACTTTTCCTTGTTGAGATGCGATTGGCCAAACATAAAAAGTGATAGAGATTCTTGTCTCCCACTTTCTTGCATGCATTGTGATTGGCCAAATAGAGGAGACAAAAGCTCCTTAAAATCCGGAACTTGTCGGCTCGGTCGGCACTACCGTGGGTTGTCGACGGTACGCGTCACGGCTCGGTCTGGGTCGGGTTTTGCGACACGCCTCAGACGATTCTGCGATAAGTCTCGGGACTTTGCGGTACGTTTTGGCAATTTGTGGTATGCCTCGGCAATTTGTGGTATGCCTCGGCAATTTGCGGTACGTCTCGGCAATTTGCGGTACACCTCGGCACTTTGCGGTACGCCTCAGTACCATCGGCCATCTCTCGAACCATCAACATTTCCTCGGACACTTCTTCGGCAATTCTTTTGCTCTCCTTCCTTGGCACATTGCCAAGTCCTTTCCAAATCTTTTGGTCATGGGTTTTCATTTTGAATTTTACCCCATGGTGAGGGTCACTACACTGCCATTTTGTAACAAAGAGAAGATGAGAAAGGTGAAACCTCAGCTCCAAGAGTAAGTGACGTAGCGGAAGTAACAATAGAGCGAGGAGAACGTTGAATTCTGAGAATACCCGTTAACCAAGCCTTCTTAAACCCGTTGAATTCTCAGAGAATACCCGTGCTTAAGAAAGAAGAAGATGCCTTTGAAAAAAGGTTCTTTGATTAATATTCAATAATAAGGTGGTCTCAATGACTCGACAAGGTCTCTATATATAGAGTTCTCAATTCCTAAGAATGCTAAACTTCCTAAATTAAAAATAGAAACAGAACATAAGAACAGAAAGTAAAAGAAAACGATGAAAAGGAAAGTCCAACTAAAAAGAAATCATTAAGCTAGTTTTGTCTGTCTTTAGAGCTGTTATGCTGCATCAGGTCCCCCCTCCTGAAAAAGATTCGGCTCTGAATCTGCTGGTAAGTCGACGTCCTCTGGTTCATGATGAAATAGATGCTTAATGTTGAATACATTGGCCGTACGAAGATGATCTGGAAGGTGTAGTCTATAGGCATTAGCATTAATCTTTTCAATGATCTCAACAGGGCCAATCTTACGAGCTTTCAGTTTATTGTATTCTTGTGCTGCAAATCTATATTTGGTAAGCACTACCCAAACGAAGTCACCAACTTCAAATTGTACATCACGGCGGTGCTTATCAATACGTTCCTTATATGTCTTTGTCAAAGTGATCAAATTATCCTGAGTTTGGGCGTGAATACGAGTTAAATCTTCCACAAAGTCCACAGCTGTACCATGAAACCTAGAAGGATCTGGCATTGATGTCAGGTCAAGAGGACAACGAGGCAACAAACCATAGACGACATGAAAAGGGCTGAATCCTGTACTTCTATTTGCGGCATGGTTATGAGCAAATTCAGCGCGACTCAACACAAGAACCCATTTGCGAATGTTATCTCCCACTAAACTGCGAAGCAAATTTCCCAAAGACCGATTAGTTACTTCGGTTTGCCCATCTGTTTGGGGATGATATGGCGTACTCATGTCCAAGCTTGTTTGCAAAATTTTCCATAAAGAACGCCAAAAGTGACTCAAAAACCGAGAATCACGGTCGGAGACAATAGATTGTGGCAGCCCATGGAGACGATAAATTTCTTTGAAAAATAATTGAGCTACTTGCACTGCATCTGTGGTCTTTTTGCAAGGTATAAAATGTGCCAATTTAGAGAATCGATCAACCACAACAAAAATAGAATCGTAACCTCATTGAGTGCGAGGAAGTCCTAGAACAAAGTCCATGCTTATATCTGTCCACGATTGCGTCGGAACGGGCAACGGTAAATAAAGACCTTTGTTGGAAGCTTGTCCTTTGGCTGTTTGACACTGACCACAACGAATCACAAATCTTTCAACATCACGTCTCATCCCAGGCCAAAAGTATTGGTCCGTAACAAGCTTAAGAGTTCTATCTCTTCCAACATGCCCCTCGTTGTGAAGCTCTTTAATAATTTGAAGACGGAGGCTGCACTCTGGAACGCATAGTTTATTATTATGAAAAACAAAACCATCTGTTAGCGTGTAATTGAGCATGGGACCCTGGTGGAGCTCCGCCCATATTGTGGCAAAAAATGGATCAGTGGGATACAGATTTGAGAACGTTGTAAACCCAGGAACAGAAACTTGCAAG
>NC_141891.1:35609081-35651382 GCF_030686135.1 Camelina sativa
GAACCATAAGGATTTAGTATCAACATAATTTTGTTTCATAGTTGTAACACTATGGTTTCAGGATGCAGAAAGGTTTAAAATAATTAATGTTGGTCATTTATATGAACAAACTATATTTATTTTTTGGTCAAATATCTTGAGAGAACTCCACATTTAAGCGTGATTTTGTTGAAATAGTTTTAAAATAGGTGATTTTTTCGAGAAGCGATTGTCGGAACTGTGCGAGTGAGGACAAAACATAAAAAAAAAATCATGTGATGATTTTTAGGCTCGGTAAACAACTCTTTAAGATCTATCGGACATAGCAAACCGACCGTCGGATATGGAAGGACCTACAAACCAAGAGCGGACGTGGAGCCCACTAAGAGAACTAGATCCATAAACCGGAAGTGGACATAGAATAAACTAAAAATAGTGTTCAGGCATTACAATAGTATAAATTTAAAACATTATAATACAATATTAGTTCATTTTGTAAATGCAATAACTATTGATTTGTATCAATTAACGCAGTAAAGCAATGTTTTCTTTGAACTCTCTTTTTACTAATAGAAAATTTGTTTACATGTTTTGTTCTAAACAATTTTCTATTCTCTCAAAACTCTCTTTCTAAGATAATACAACAAATCTTAGAACCTAAAGAAACCTCAAGCTCTCCCTAAGTTCTTAGCTCTTCTTTTTCTTAAAGATTAAACCTTATTAGCTAGGTAAACTTTCTCTTGTTTGTGCTAAACCTTACAACAGCTTTTGCACCCTTTTTTATAGAACTAGGTCTATTCTATACAGATAGCAAATTCCCTATTTAATTTCTAATAGGTATGAGACAATTTCTTTTTTCTTTATAGATTAGGAAATTATCCTCTTACTTCATGTTTACATTCTATTGTAGACATGAAACAATCCTATTGTAGACATGAAGCTCTTCACTCTTCTAGAAGCCCCATGTGCCTTCTAACCCTAGCCTCTTGAAGCCTCCTGCTTATGGATCCTTCATTGTCGTTAATCAACCATAGTTAGTTTCCTTATTTTGATACTATGTTTTTGAACTAGTATGATGTCCATCCTGAAGTAGTACATCCACTAGTTCAAATGCTGCATCTTCACATTTTATCTATGTAGTATTGTATTAATGTTTTAAACTATTAGACAATAATATATGACCACTCCAACCACCACATCTGCTTTTGCTTTGCATACCTGCTAACGTCCAATGATTTGTTTTCGGAATTTTTGAATAGGCCTAATTGGCTTTTCCTACTCAAGACTTGACTGTTTATTGACCTATCTCGTACTTTGAATTATTTCCTGAGTCTAAGGCAAGAAAACCTATTGCCACCGAAGAGAGTCCCTTGCAAAGCTAATAAGCCTAATTTAGGGAGAAAAATAGATATTTACTAAATGTCGTTAGCAAAACGGTAAGAGATATTGATTTGGTTTGAACTAACTAAAAAGTAGGTGAAAACATTGTTGATGAAGTTACTGGAGCAGGCCTCAACATAGGTAGAGACTAGTGGGTGTTATAGCACCTTATGAATCAGTAGAAGTGACCGGAGTAATGGCCATAGGTAAGAGAATGGGACATGTAGTAGATTTCGTTGGAGTAACTTGAGAATCTGTGAACACCACATATTGTTAGCAGTAGTTGTATAAGAGCTTGTTACAATCGTATATATAAACGGTGTGCAACACCTACATATATCTATTAAACTTTGTTGGAATCCAAGAGCATTTAACATCCACAAAGAAATCACAATCCTATGAGGGAATCTTTTGTATAACTTCCACCTAAACCAACAACTTTGCCTCTCCTTCAAGGTTGGGTCTAGTCTAGGTTTTTTTAGTAACCCAGCTAAATCCAACATGAAAATATAAACGACTTGGGATATTTTTAGAGTAACCCATAGCGTAACGAAAGTGAGAGTAGACATACCTAAACTTGCTTTAGAATTTTATAGGGCAAAGAACAAATAACTCTAATCATCTTCTTTATTCAACTTATAATCTCTTATTTATGTCTCTCTCAATCTGGGGTTTGATTGTTTACCATAGTTAAAGCCAAAAAGTAAACCAAATCCATTAAATTTGAATTAAACCAATTTTAATCCAAAATCAATCAAAGGCCTTGAATGGAATCTAATTTTGTATTAGTTTAAAGGTTTTGGTTATACAAAATTCACTTTTTAAGCCGTTCACGATTATAAAGAAAAATAGATTTTCTAAAAATTAGGAAAACCAGATTTTGGAGGATTTTAACAATACCTTCCTAAAATCCTTAAACCACATTTTGTGGATTTTTCAACTTGGCTTTTTTCTTCTTTTTTCCTCAAATAATTTTAATTCTAATTTTATTATCAAAAACTATATATAAAAACCAAAAACTAATTAAGTTACCGAAGCTTCCTCAACACTTTCTATCCTTATCCTTGTTTATCGAATCTGATGTGTCTGCATTTTATAGGGTTTTTAACTACAGTTTTTAGGTTTGTTTTGATGTCTTTTCCTAGGTCCAAATGTGCTTTTAGAGTCCTTTTTGTCTTTGGTGAGTCTTTACAGGTCTTATGAGACTTTGGAAGGAATCTGAGCGTTTTGGGGATGAAAACATGCATATGGAGCCGATTGGTTGAAGATTGATACAGGCTAGTAAGCAGATGGAGTGAGAGCAGAAAAACGTTCCGGATCGACTGATCCTCGCGAGATCGACCAATCCCGGTCCCTGACGCAAATCTTTCCTTTTTCGTTTTAAACCGACTTTTTAGAGATTTATTTTATTATTTAAGCACGGGGCTCGACCCCTAGAAACACAATTTTTATTCTACGCAGCCTTTGAGCACTTGTAAGCTTGGGAGAAGATCTCTTATCCTTTCTAACCCTTTGGAGAAGAATTCTGAACCCGATTATTTCTCTTTGCAATTCGATTATGATTTCTTCATCCTTGATTTGTTGTGCTTTGATTATCATCTCTGAGTAGTCTCTCTGTTGGGTTTCGGGTTTCAAAGGGGGTTTCATGATTCTCTGATTTAGGTTGTTAGATTTGGGATTGATCTATTGAGTTTCTTCATCTATAGTTGTTCTTATTGCTTAAACTAGATTAGCTACCTAGTTTATGATCATAGGTTTAATTCATCTAGGCATCAAAAGTGTTGTTGAATTACTTGAAGAACATAGGTGAGCAAGGTGATCCTTAGCCAACGACAGTTGAAGTTGGCGCACCTTGTGAACATAATCAAACTAGAACTTATTGCTTGCTAGGATTGTTTAGATTCAAATGACGGTTTAGGGTTCATTCAATTCCTTGCATAGATAACTAATGCTGCGACAGTAGGTTAGTTTTATATTTGAGATTTGAGTTCAAGTACGGTTCCTAAAGCTATCCCATCCATCACCCAATTTCGTGATCATAACCTTGATTGATTCCCTGCGCCCAATACTTTCTCTTGATTTTACAAACTCTTATTTATTTTCTGTTTTGTTCGGTTACTTAGAAATACAATCTTCTTCATTGCCTTAGCTTAATTTGATCTATACAATTTCATAGTGCATTGTTTGGTCTCTGTGGATTCGACCCTAAAGTGCTACGACGACACCACTTGATCTTGGTTGAGTGTGCTTTGGGTTTTAATTGAACTCTGATCAATTTGGCGCCGTTGCCGGCGACCCAAACGTTGCCTTTGAAATTTTAGATTCTCACGTTTTAGTCTAAGGTTTAGTTTATTTGAGTTACTAACGAGTTCTCGCAACCTTATTTCTTGGTTTCAGGTGTATACATATAAGGAGCAGCAAGAAAACTGATCTGCGTATACTAGGAAAACAAGGAGTTAGCACAGCTTGAACGCGAGAACCGGAGAGCAAGAGCCCAGGCCAATCCTATGGCTGACGGAGATAACACAGGGGCTAACCCGCCCAATCCTCAGCTGGGAATTGTCCAACAACAGCAGAGGCAGCAAGAGCAAGCTGTACTGAATCCACCCGCAAGGCAAGCCACCTTAAGGGATGAGGATGCTCAAAATAGGCTATTTGCGAATCGATCAGCGATTCAACCTCCCGCACCTGCAAGGCAAGACTATGAGATTAAGCATAGTCTTATCAATCTAGTTCAGAACCGTGTGTTCCATGGGCTACCATCGGAGAGTCCCCTAGATCACATGAGGCTTTTGAGAGGACTGACCAGTACGACGAGGTCCAATGGTGTACCCTATGACTATCTAATGCTGACTCTGTTCTAGTTCTCTTTGGCGCATAAGGCACTTAGATGGCTGAACCTGTTGGATGCTGGATCACTCACTACTTCGGCACAATGTAGAGCAGCTTTCCTGAATCACTTTTACAACAAGTCACGCTCAGCCAAACTGCGAAGTAAGATCACTACATTCTCGCAAGGAGGCATGGAGTCGTTTTGTGAAGCATGGAAAAGGTTCAAGGAATATCTTCGAGACTGCCCTCACCACGGTTACACCCAAGAAAAATCTGATGAACATCTTCTATGGGGACATCGAACAGAAGTACCAGATGGCATTAGACATGGCCAGCAAGAGAGATTTCTCCACCAACACCGCGAACGAAGCCAATGCATTAATAGAGAACCTTGCGGCAAGCAACAGCAATCACGGTACAGATTATGACCGTACGGTTCGGGTCAATGCTGTCGAGACTGATGCTATTAAGGACCTCACAGCCAAGGTGAATCTCCTGCTGAAAAGGGATCACCAAAGTGTTAACTTGTGCGAGAGAACAAGCTGGGGATATGCAGACTTCGGAGCTGAGACATACCAAGAAGGTACGGAGAAAGTGAACTATATGGGAGGACAAGGAAACTTCCAAAATCGATGGCTTTAACCAGAATTTCAGGAATCACCCTAATCTGTCCTATAGGAGCAACAATGTCGAGAACCCCCAGGATCAGGTCTATCCAACGCTACCTCAGCAGAATAACTTTGCACAGGGCTTCCAGAACAAGAGTACAGGCTTTGGTGGATCGAATTTCAGCAGAAAACCTCAGGTCAACAACTTCACACAAGGGTATCAAAGCGGTTGCACTGCATGCAGCAGTCCCACTGGAGAGGAAATTGGAGCAGATGATGCATGCTTTGATGGAAAACCAGAAAGAAAAGACACGCAACTGAGGTAAATGTCAAGATCGACAGCATGTACTCTGAGCTGAATGGGAGAATCGAGTCCTTGAACTCTCACATGAGAGTATTGGAGAATCAAGTGGCACAGTCCGCAGCAAGGGTCAAGGCACCTCCAGGGACACTTCCAGGGAAAAATGAGGCTAATCCAAAAAGAATATGTGAATGTCATCACCCTTTCGAAGCGGCAAAGGAGCTTCCAAAACCACAACAAAAAAGCAGGGAATGACCGATCCAACGGCGGGACTGGCCAATCTAAAACACAAAATCAGGAAAAACAACCCTGACGAAATTCTTAACAACACTCCTGATGATGTTGTTATACCGGGTTCAACAGTTTATGAAGGAGAGCAACCCAGCGGATCCCAACGACCCCTATGCACCCATAATACCTTTCCCCACTCGCCGCAAGACCAAGATTCAAGAGCGAGAATATGAGAAGCTGAAATCAGTTGTGGGATGAGCTTCAGGTTAGGACTCCCTTTCATCGAAGCAGTAAGGATGGTTCCATCTCTCAAGAAGTATATGAAAGAGATCCTCACCGACAAGCTTAGTCTGGAGAAAGGAGTGATGTACCTCACACAGGAGTGCAGTTCTATGCTCCAAAATCGAATGCCTGAAAAATGTGGAGATCCTGGACCATTTACTCTGCCTTGCACGATAGGAGATCTCAAATTCAACAAATGCCTCTGCGATCTCAGGAGCGAGCGTGAGCCTTATGCCACTCAGCGCTGCGACGCGACTGCGCCTCTACACCTTTAAACCGACCCAAGTCACCCTTGTCCTTGCTGATCGTTCCACTCGACGTCCAGAAGGAGTATTGGAGAACCTGCCAGTGCAGATTGGGAACTGCAACATTCCTACTGATTTCATTGTTTTGAAACTTGATGAGGAGTCCCAAGAACCGATTCTACTTGGAAGACCCTTCTTGGCCACGGCTGGTGCGATGATAAACGTCAAGGAGGGAAAGATCGATTTGCACATGGATTGATGCTGATTTTGAGATTCAACCTGGAGAAACCAGCTAAGAAACCTACGATCGATGGTCAAACCTTCTGGGTTGATACAATAGGCGAAATAGCTGATGAAATCTATGATGAAGTGTGTATAAGTGATCATCTGGCTGTCGCATTGACGAAGAAGGAACCAGAGCTAGGATATATGTTTGAGGAGACTAAGAACTTGGGCAGAACACTCGATGCTGCAGCAGTTCTGAAACATGAAGTCCTATTCGTCACTCTACAAATTGGACTGACTGATCTGCAAACTGGACTGACTGATCCAGCTCCTCCTGTGGAAACACCCGATAAGGGCAATGGATTGACCGTTCCAGGCGACAGGTCAGCTGATCCCAAAACTTGCTCTGGAACCAAATCGAGTCAGGAGGAATTGGAGCGAACTCAAAGGCTCCAAACTTGGACTTAAAACCACTCCCTGAAGGGCTAAGGTACGCTTATCTTGGACCTAACTCCACATATCCTGTTATCATTAATTCTAACTCTAAACAATGTTGAAACAGCACTCTTGATCTGCGAGTTAAGAAAATATATGAAGGCCTTGGGCTATTCTTAGATGACATTTCAGGTATATCACCGAGTTATGCTCGCATCAGATTCACCTTGAAGATCCATCTAAGTCGTCCATCGAATCATCAAAGGGAGGCTAAATCTGAACCTCAAGGAAGTGGTGAAGAAGGAGATCCTTAAACTATTGGGAGCCGGGGTGATTTTCCCAATCTCTGACAGCACTTGGGTGAGCCCAGTCCATGTAGTGCTGAAAAAAGTAGGGATGACAGTGGTTGCAAATGATGAAGAACGAAGTTGATCCCCACCAGGACGGTAACAGGGCATCGCATGTGCATCGACTACCGCAAGCTCAATGCAGCCACCAGAAAGGACCACTTTTCTCTTCCATTCATTGACCAAATGCTTGAGCGTTAGCGAACACCCTTATTACTGCTTCCTGGATGGTTACTCATGCTTCTTTCTTATTCCGATTCACCCCGGATGATCAGGAGAAGACCACTTTCACTGCCCTTATGGCACATTCGCTTACCGACGGATGCCTTTTGGGTTGTGCAATGCCCCAGCCACTTTCCAGTGCTGCATGATGTCGATCTTTTCCGACTTGATTGAGGAAATTATGGAAGTATTTATGGATGATTTTTTGGTGTATGGCTCATCCTTCTCCTCCTGTTTGTCTAACTTGTGCAAAGTACTTCAACATTGTGTGGATAAACACCTTGTGCTGAATTGGGAGAAATGCCATTTCATGGTCACCAATGGGATTGTTCTTGGCCATCGAATCTCTGAGAGAGGAATAGAGGTCGACAAAGCCAAGATAGAAGTGATGTCCAGTCTACAACCTCCAAAAACCGTTAAAGACATACGCAATTTCCTTGGCCATGCTGGGTTTTATCGACGGTTCATAAAGGATTTCTCCAAGATAGGCCAGACCACTTACTCAGCTACTGTGCAAAGACATCTCCTTTGAGTTTACTGCAGGCTGTATGGAGGCTTTCCTAACAATCAAACAAGCACTGATCTCGCTCCAATAGTCCAACCACCCGATTGGGATCTGCTCATTCGAAGTTATGTGCGTATGCAAGTGATTTTGCTATTGGAGCAGTTCTGGGACAACGCAAGGATGGTAAGTTGCATGTTAGTTACTACGCTAGCAGGACACTCGATGGGACACAGACCAAGTACGCCACAACAGAAAAGGAATTACTCGCCATAGTCTTTGCCTTTGAAAAATTCAAGTCCTATCTGGTCGGATCCAAGGTTATTGTGCACAAGGATCATGCCGCACTGCGCTACTTGTTGACAAAAAAAGATGCTAAACCGAGACTGCTGCGATGGATACTACTTCTGCAGGAGTTCGATCTTGAGATAAGGGACAAGAAGGGGATCGAGAATGACGTTGCAGACCACCTTTCTAGGCTGAGAATCGATGAAGAGATCCCCATAGATGACCGACTACCTGAGGAGAATGCGTATGTGGTTGCAGCTTTCATGGATTACTACAAGGAAAAAGCTGATGTCAAGGTCCTTCGACAGATAGGTAATGATTTCACATGGTATGCCGATATCGCAAACTACTTGTGTGCTGCAGAAGAACCTCCGAATTTCACTGGATTTGCTAAGAAGAAGTTCCTACGATATGTGCAACGCTACTTCTGGGATGAACCTTTTCTTTATAAGCATTGTGCTGATGGCCTCTACAGGAGATGTGTTCCAGAATTAGAAGTGCAGGGGCAATACTTTTTCACTGTCACGGTTCTAACTACGCGGGAACACTTCACTACCTTCAAAACCGCGACAAAAGAGCTCCAAACAGGCCTCTGTGTGGCCCACTTTTATTCCGAGATGCACACGACTTTGTCTCCCGATGCGACTCTTGCCAGCGACGTGGGAAACATCAGCAAGCAGAACGAGATGCCACAAAACTTTATCTTGGAGATCGAGGTGTTTGACTGTTGGGGAATCGACTTCATGGGGCCTTTTCCATCTTCTTATGGGAAATCTCTACATACTTGTTGCAGTGGATTACGTTTCTAAATGGGTTAAAGCTGTTGCAAGTCCTACTTATGATTCGAAGGTAGTCCTCAAGATGTTCAAGCACATAATTTTTCCACGGTTTGGTGTTCCTAGAGGGTGGTAATAAGCAACGGGGGGCACTCACTTTATCAACAAGCTTTTTGCAAACCTTCTGCGAAAACATGGCGTGACACACAAGGTTGCTACCCCTTACCATCCGCAGACTAGTGGGCAGGTCGAGATCTCTAATCGAGAAAACAAATGCATCTTGGAGAAGACAGTTAACTCAACCAGAAAGCGATTGGTCCTTGAAACTCGATGAAGCACTATGGGCGTATCGGACTGCTTACAAGACACCCATCGGCACTACCCCTTTCCGGTTGGTTTATGGGAAGTCATGTCACTTGCCTGTCGAGTTTGAGTATCATTCCTTATGGGCGACTAAGCAGATGAACTTCAACGTCAAGACCACGGCAGAAAGATGCCTTATTCAGCTGAATGAGGTTGATGAAATTCGCATGGATGCTTATGAGAACACCAAGATATACAAGGAGAGGACCAAAGCCATACACGACAAAAAGATTATCCCCAGAAATTTTTGCTGCGAATAATTTGGTCCTTCTTTTCAACTCAAGGCTGAAGATTTTTCCTGGGAAGCTGCGTTCTCGTTGGTCCGGGACCTTTTCGAATCAGGGAAGTCATGCCTTATGGTGCTGTTGTGCTTTGGGACCAAGAGGGCAAAGAATTCACTGTCAATGGCCAACGTCTTAAACCGTACCTAGCGGAGTATGATCCGATTGAGACCTCCCTCCCTCTGGAAGACCACAAGCTGTTTAGGCAGCAAGAACAGTCAGGCTCGAGACTCTAAACAAGCGCTCATGGGAGGCAACCCAAAGGGTTTGCATTTGCTCACCCTTCCCTTTTTGGTTTTGTTTTTCTTTTCTTAGGAAATTTTGTTATTTTTGTATCCTCTACAGAGTCACTCGAGAATCACGTTTGGTAGTGAGTTTTATTTTCAGGAACAGGTTCTAAATGCAGAAGATGTGAAACCCTTTTCAAGGAAAGTTCTATGGTGGTCAAGATCAGCTAGTCCAATTCTGGATTGACTGATCCCCATTCCAGGTAAGTACAATCGAGGGAGAAGTAAACAAAAAAAAAAAGGGAAAGAAGAGAATTGGTTTTCGGGTTTTTGAACTTAAATTGAACCGGGTTAAACCGGTTTCGTGTTCACACCCACTAAAAACCTAATTTCTTTTCTCTCTTCTTCCTTTCTCCCTGGACATCCCTCGCAGTCCTCAACTCCGATTTGCTTCCCCTCTTGATTTCTTCTTTGCTTGTTCGAATCTTGGGTTACCATTACTTGATTTTTATCCTCCAACCCAACTGTTGTCTCACTCATTCGAACAAGGTAAGTCCTTCCTCTCCCGATTTATGTTTGTTTTTCGGCGATTCCAAGGTTGAAATTTCTCAATTTTTGAGATTTTCGCTATTCTCTCTTCTTCTTTCCATTGATGAGTGGATTAGTAAGATTAACTGTCCTATTGATTTTGGAACTAGATTTAGGCTGTTGTGGCTTGAATTTAGCATAGGCTTGTAACATGGATTGATTTAGCATAGGGAATTTTCGTTTGCCTCGCTTTTTCTCACATGTTGGTTATTTACTCTTTTGTAGAAAATGCCTAAACAAAGCCGAAGTGGTAAGGAGACTGCCACTCCTTCTGAAGAACCGCCAACGACAATTTGGAATGATGAGGATACTAAGTGCTTGAAGCTACTCGCACAATGCAAGATGGAGCCAACTCGTTTTGTCGATCGGGAGCTTTTTAAGAAGATGGGTATGCTGTCAGATTTTGATGAGTTGGTAAAAAGACATGGGATTTGGTACTTTCGCTGAGCAAGCATGGGACTTGCATGATCGGCTCGCACGAGAGTTTCTCGCCACTGTACAAGTGGATTCGCCAGGCGGTTCTGATATGATGGGCCGGGACAATGTTCGATCAGTTTCTTCCTGCTCAAGAAGCACTATGTCATCTCCATATTTGATCTCTGTGACATATTTGGTTTCCCTAGAAACACATTATGCACGATAGAGAAGCTTGACAGTAGGACAGATGTTTGGAAGCTCATTGCTGCTAGGCAATATGTTTCTCGAAGAGCCCGGCAATCTCGCATCCGCAACCCAGTCCTCCGAATCACTGCAAAGTTCCCTGAGTAACACCATTTATGCTAGGGCTGAGACTAGCACATTGCAGCTACCTGAGTTGTGGATGTTTTTCCATGGTCTTCGCAGGTTCCTTCACGCTCCGGATTCACCTCTTTACCAGCAAACTCATGATGTTAACTTTGGATTCCTCTTTCTAAGGAGTTTGAGCAGGTGCAGAGGAACATGGCTCATGCTAAGAACAAGAGAGTTCTCATCGACAGTTTGGTGACTCCTATCATCGAGTATTGCGGCATTGCTTTGCCACCACATGCTAAGGTTTCACAGCGGAAGTTGCTTGATCTCAAGTATATGTTTACCAGTGAGATTTTTGGTGCGTCACAACTTCTGCTACCCGCTACCAGACCAAGAGCCGGTCAACTTCGTTACATGCTGATCCCTATTCCTTTCTTCACTTCACTCCGTAAGGCTCAGAACATCGATTTTGATCCTCCTGTTGACATCCTTTGCGATATTGACGATGTTTCTTTTGGGAGAAGAGCGTGAGCCTGCAGCCCTCAGATCTCGTAGCCGCACACAACCCGCAGGGGCGATCTACCTCTTCGCAGCCGTCTCAGTCCCTTCCATGTTTCCTCCTTTCGATGTGAACCAGTTTCTTGCTGCACCACCTAAGGAGCCAGCTCGATCCGAGTTTGAGAGCTGGGTCTACGACACTCAGAGAGAGAACAATATGTTGCTCACTCGACTGGCTACTTGGCTTCAGAGTCTTTGCACCATCCTATTTTGCACCACCACCAGCAGCTCACACCACTACTAGTGACAATGAGGACGCAGCTACTGAGCCTCTCGGGTTCTGACCATTCCGCGACATCCTCACCTTCTCGCCAGTTCTGAGTAGCTGTTGTCTCCTTCCGGTTTATTCTGTCTCTTTTCTAGGATTTTTATTTCTATTTTTTTTTTTTATTGTCGGAGGTTTCTTTTCCTTAGCTTTGCTTTCACACCGGGACGGTGTGAAGTAAGTCCGGGAGAGGGATGTCTCCAAGTTACTAATGTCGTCTTCTTTGGTTGTTTCCTTTGATTTTCCTTTTGTTTGAGTCAGTTTGTCGAGTCTATAAAACAAAAAACATTGGGAAATTATGATCATTTCTAGGAATCTTTTGCTTTGATCTAACACTCTTATGATTACTTTTGTACCTCTGATTTGGAATGAAGCTTGAAGAACATGAGCAGTCTCAACACGCCCCAAAAGACACTCGCCAAGAAGAATACTATGTTGAACCAGAAGTTTGTCTCTAGCTTTGACAAGACTTAACCGGATTTAATTTCTTACCTTGGGGCTTGGTATACATCGGACAAGATTCCTCCCTCAAGCCTCACGAGACATGCAACTCCTCACAAAGTATGCTTCCCCTCTCTCTTCCCTTCGTTACTCAGCAAAAAAAAAAGAGAGAAGAAGAAAGAAAATGAAGAAAAGGATATAGGTAATAAAAGAAGTGAACTGAGGGTAGTGCGTAAACCCGTGCATCCTTCGGAACTCATGGAAACCTGTCCACAAGAAAAGAGCAAAGAATTGATAAAAAACATAAAATGATACCCTAGAAAATTAGGGAGATATGGAGAATCTGAAAGCATCTAACCCAGTGTCAACCATCAACTGCACATAGTCCAATCAATCCTTTGGAAGTGAGAAAAGAGAGAGGAAAGGGAGTATAAGAGGAGGTCTTGGGTGATAAGAGGTTGAAGGAGTCAACAGTTCGATGATCGATACTCCCATGGTAAGACCGCACCTTTTTACTAATCTGATGTAGAGAGACAACGATGGGGAGACTGAAGGTTCTCTTGGAGTTCAGAGTAGGGAGTGTTGATCCTAATCATGGGCAGAGTACAGAAAGTAGTTCTCAAATTTGATGTGATGAAGAGTGCAAACAAGAAGTTCCCAAGAATATGTGAGTTTACACTTTCAAACATTTTCTCTGTTCTTGAGTTTTTGTCTGTTCTTGCTTGAGGACAAGCAAAGATTCAAGTCCAGGGGAATTGATGTGTCTGCATTTTATAGAGTTTTAACTATAGTTTTTAGGTTTGTTTTGAGTCTTTTCCTAGGTCCAAGTGTGCTTTTAGAGTCCTTTTTTGTCTTTTGTGAGTCTTTACAGGTCTTATGTGACTTTGGAAGGAATCTGAGCGTTTTGGGGATGAAAATATGCATATGGAGCCAATTGGTTGAAGACTGAGACAGGCTAGTAAGCAGATGGAGTGAAAGCAGAAAACGTTCCGGATCGACTGATCCTCGCGAGATCGACCAATCCCGTCCCCGACACAAATCTTTCCTTTTTCGTTTTAAACCGACTTTTTAGGGATTTATTTTATTATTTAAGCACGGGGCTTGACCCCTAGAAACACAACTTTTATTCTACGCAGCCTTTGAGCACTTGTAAGCTTGGGAGAAGATCTCTTATCCTTTCTAACCCTTTGGAGAAGAATTCTGAACCCGATTATTTCTCTTTGCAATTCGATTATGATTTCTTCATCCTTGATTTGCTGTGCTTTGATTTCCATGTCTGAGTAGTCTCTCTGTTGGGTTTCGGGTTTCAAAGGGGGTTTTATGATTCTCTGATTTAGGTTGTTAGATTTGGGATTGATCTATTGAGTTCTTCATCTATAGTTGTTCTGATTGCTTAAACTAGATTAGCTACCTAGTTTATGATCATAGGTTTAATTCATCTAGGCATCAAAAGTGTTGTTGAATTACTTGAAAGAACATAGGTGAGCAAGATGATCCTTAGCCAACGATAGTTGAAGTTGGGGCACCTTGTGAACATAATCAAACTAGAACTTATTGCTTGCTAGGATTGTTTAGATTCAAATGACGGTTTAGGGTTCATTCAATTCCTTACATAGATAACTAATGCTGCGACAGTAGGTTAGTTTTATATTTGAGATTTGAGTTCAAGTACGGTTCCTAAAGCTATCCCAATCCATCACCCAATTTTGTGATCTGATATGTCTATATTTTGTCTCTCCTTAGCCTATTCTTATCATGCATTTAGCTAGGATAACTCATTGGTTTGCATCGTTTTCTAGTTCTTTCTATACACTTTGCACGACTAGGTAGCTCTTGCATCATCCTTGCATACATTGTGCATTTTGGAGTATTTCAGGTATTTAGGAAACGTTGGAAGCCATTCTCGTCCAAGCCATGGTCACCATCTTCGTTTCGTCTGAGCCATGGTCACCATCTTCGTTTCGTCCGAGCCATGGTCACCATCTTCGTTTCGTCCGATCCATGGTCACCACCTCCGTTTCGTCCAAGCCATGGTCACCATCTTCATTTCGTCCGAGCCATGGTCACCATCTTCGTTTCGTCCGAGCCATGGTCACCATCTTCATTTCGTCCGAGCCATGGTCACCATCTCCGTTTCGTCTGAGCCATGGTCACCATCTCCATTTCGTCCGAGCCATGGTCACCATCTCCGTTTCGTCCGAGCCATGGTCACCATCTCCGTTTTGTCCGAGCCATGGTCACCATCTCCGTTTCGTCCGAGCCATGGTCACCATCTCCGTCTCGTCCGAGCCATTGTCACCATCTCCGTTCCATCCGAGCTATCCGTCCAAGCCATGCTCCTCAGCCTTCCATCCGAGCTATGATGACATTGGATTCCATTCGACGCACACGGACTCGATCGCACATGTCGGGAAGAAGGACGTTTGGTTTCACACGCTTCAGGAGATTACCGAACCGACGCTTTACCTTGTCGTTTTAAGTTTTAGGGCTTTCCATGTTGGACTACTATATATACATTTTGTTAAGTCTTTGCGGAGACATCTTATCTTTTTATCTCATTTTCGTTCCCAGAAGGTTTTAACCTAGCATCCAAAAAAAACGTTCTCAGACTTGTATTCCGATATCTTTGAGATTATTGAGATTTTGCATTTGATTCCTTCTACAAAGTTGTTCATCTTATTTTTATCTACCTAATAATGCTTGTTTCAATGATTTCTGTTTTTACATCCTTGACTATGATTTTCGGATCTGAGTAGTGTGTTAGTTCTTGAGGATGGGATAGATTAGGTGGAGGATCTTAGGATGTAGAGTGTTTAAGCTTTGATTGTATGATTCCCTTCTGGACTAGAGTTAGAATTACTAGTTTCTCTCTGATCAATTGGAACTAGGTTCGAGACATTTCCGCACCCAAAAGGTGTTTGATGAAATGTCTGACCAACTAGTGCTAGAGACTTACGTTCCTAGCCTAAGAGATTAGTTGTCTAGGATGTTTGTTGACATGAATGAACTTGTTTGTCATGCCTGCTCAACCACGTTTCTCTAGTGAGAGCTAGGTATGGAAGTGGTTGAGTCTGAGTAGCTTTTGCCAAGAAATTGGATTAGCTAAGTTGTGATGTTCATTGTTTAGGGATACTTTGCTTGTGGTATGTTAAACACTCCTTAGACTAGGATACTCCACCGACATCAATTACCCCATTCTCAGGACTTCTTCCTTTCTGATTTTTATTACATTCCTGGAACTGTTTTGTTTGTTCATGCTTAAAATCGTTTGCGTTTTTATTTACTTTCGCTTCTTGTCATGCATTCTTGTTTCTAGTTCTGTGACTCACTTCTGTTCGCATTTTGATCATTCTAGGACTGTTAGATAAAAACACTCTTTGAATTGGCTTAACTTGTGACATCTTGATTGCATTTTGAGTGATAGTAAACTTTCCCAACTGGATTGACACCTTAAGTATTACAACGCATAAGGTTAATTGAACCTACTAGGAGACATAAAAATATTAGTATCATGATCATAACCCTTGATTGATTCCCTGCACCCAATACTTTCTCTTGATTTTACAAACTCTTATTTATTTTCTGTTTTGTTCGGTTACTTGAAATACAATCTTCTTCATTGCCTTAGCTTAATTTGATATATATAATTTCATAGTGCATTGTTTGGTCTCTGTGGATTCAACCCTAAAGTGCTACGACGACACCACTTGATCGTGGTTGAGTGTGCTTTGGGTTTGAATTGAACTCTGATCAGAATCTTCCCTTATACAATTTATCAGCTTCAGGGATGGCTTCATCCCCCAAAAATTGTAGAGTATTGGCATTCTGACCCTTTCTCCAAGGAGTGGTGGTTACCAACAACTCTTCAAACAAACCTTTTCAGATCATAGAACCTCTAGCAACCCCTTCTCTGCCGCCGTGCAGAGCAGTCCATCTATTCTTGTGCTGGCGAGAGCAGTCCATCTATTATTGTGCCGGCGAGACGTTTGATCTTGAAAACTTCTCTAACATCACTCAGTCTGATGATAGTGACCATGAACTCATCTAATGGCCTGTCCATGGATGACCCGTCGATGAACCGTGTGATCACTTGCACCACTCTGCTTCTTAGCTTTGGTACCCAAGCTCCCATGTAATCTTTCTCGACTTGTTTGAGCTACTTTTGTGTAGTGTTTTCCCCTTTCCTTTATGTTGTTGTACTCTGTGTTAAGCTTCTCTACCTATGCATCTAGGGCTTGTATGAACTTTATTATGTTTGATTGAATGAAAGCAATCTTGTGTGACAAAAATAAAAAATAAGTTACCATTCAAGATTTTGCAAAAACTAAAATCTACATCAAAAATCAGAAACTAAGAAAAAACAAAAACCAAAATCTAAAACTCATTTAAAAACCAACAACCATTCATGCCTAAAATTAACTCAAAATTCAGATTAATAGGAAACTTAATCTGAACCATGTTTAAACTGAAATTAGAATAAACCAAAGATTGAACCAAAAGTATATTAATTGTAATCCAAAATAAGTCAAACAAAACCAGTCTTCTTGTTTAAGATTTTGACTTTGACTGATTCAAGATCTCTTAATCTACAATATCATTATTACAAAATGTAATAGTGGTGAGGAAAGCTTCGAATTGTCGTTCTGATCTACGTTATTGCAATTTCCAATTAAGCCAGTGTTTCGAGGACCATTTTTAAGAACATCGACTAAGTTCACTTCATCATCAACAACAACAACAACAACAAAAAATCAAATCCAGCCACGTACGTGTCTTCTTCAAAGAAAGAGTCTTTTTACTTTGTCTTCTATTTAGTAAACATCCGAGCCATCTAACTTAAACCAGTTTGACTGTTTGAGACTAGTGTTTTGATTTTTGACGATATTACATTATGGTTTTGAAGACTAGTTTGGTTTTCTTTATGTTAAATTGATTATTGGCGAAACCTTTTCTCTCTCAAAAACCCTAGATCCAGCCGCCGCCGACTGAGTTTCGTCTGTCTATCCAACGCCCGGGGTTTCGCTGACGGTGTGAGAGGGCTCTGCTCTTCTTCTTTGCTTTTTCCAGTTGTAGTCGTTGGTAACTCGTTCTCTTCCTCTCCGGCGGTGCTGAGGAGTGGCTCAACTGTTGTGTCGTGATAGTGCGGAGGCTTACGCTACGGAGTGAGATCTTGGCTCGTTTTCCTCTCCGGCGATTGATGGTGGTGGTTCGAAGCTGATTCGGGCGGCTTTCTATGTAGCTTCAGGGTTCGGATCTGGCTTGGGTCGCACCCTTCCGCTACACCTAACCTCTCTGCTAGAGATCCCAGTTCTCCGGAGGTTAACGGTCGAGTTGGGTTTTAGAGTCTACCGATTATTGGGGAGGATTCTGTGAGTGTCGGTGGCCGAGATTTGAGGACATCCTTAAAGTCGGTGTTCTTGAGAGCTTCCTCAATTTTATGGTTTCAGTCCGACTAAGAAGCGAGGCAACATGGCAGATGCGACGTGGCCAATCCGGAAATGCATCGTGAGGTGAAGCTATGCTAATTTGTGCTCCAATTTCTCATCTTTAGTTGATTAGCATTCTGGTTTTGCGAGATTAGTTCGGAGAAGCCTTTGCTCTTGCTGGTTTTGCTTAGCGTCTCTTGGTCGGTTCAGTCGGATGTATTGTCCGTTTTTGACTTAGGACCGGAACAATGAAAGCCGGAGATACCAAGCTTTTCTGATGTTGCGCCTCTGGATGTTGATGCTAGTGGGACAAGTTCTACTCACCGATCATGAGGTTCTAATAGCTTGGTTTTGAATTGTCTTTCAGTATAGGATTTGATTTTCTCTGTGTTAGTAGTTGTTCTTGTGTCATAGGGTTTATTTAGGTGGTTTAAGAGATGATTTCACACCGAATCGTGGTGTGTTATCTATCTCGTTGAAAAATGCAATATTTCTCGGTTAGGTAGCGTTGGATCCGCTAGTGATTCAGGGTGATACTAGATCGACTTATTGCATTTGGTCCAATTCTTTAGAGGAGAATGTTAAGTACCTTTGACGTGGATATATTATTTTGGTTAATGAATAGTTGATGTTGAGCTAAAATAAATAAAATTAAAAAAAAAAAAAATGACTATTGTTACATTATTGACCATCTTTGTACTATTAGATATTCAGTTTGATATTTTAGAAGATTTTGGAGGATTCTTAAAATCTCCTGTTATTTAATTGGTTATTTTTAAAATCATCTGAAATCTCATGTTATTGAATGTAAAATTTATAAAAATCATTTAAAATGACTTGTTATTCAATCAATGATTTATAAATCTCACTTTAAATTTACGGTTATTCAAAATATCACAATTTTTAAAAAAATCCTACTGAATATTCTAGGAGACTTTTCTAACATCTTTTAGTTCAGAAATATAACTTACAAATCACACAAAGGTGAAACTTTGGAAGATTTTTTTTTATTAAAAGAATTCGATGCCAATATTGCAACTTTTTATATAAAATACCTCCATCTCTGCAAAACCAATCCAACAGTCTATAATACAAATATAGGTTGATCATATGCTTGGATCATTTTTGATATATATAAAATGAGCAAAACCAATCCAATAGTCTATAATACTGGCTGCACAAGTGGTCCATATATACTACATGAGTTGGGGATTTCACGGTAGCATTTGCAGTGGCTATGGTAGAGGGGTAAGCCCCATGAGGAATTGCATTTGCAGATGAGCTCTTTTATCACTGTCTTATGGAAGGATCAGTTGGAGGAGCTTGTAGAAGGTGATGGTGACTGAAACAAGAGAAGCTTATTCACATGACTTTTTTATACATTATACAAGTCACGGCTTCACATGACTTTTTTAAAAAAAAAATATATATCCTAAAATTCAATAACCAAATCTCCCCAAATTCCAAATTCTAATTTCACCAAATCCTTAAAATTCCATATTCAATAATCAAATCATCTAAAATTTACACTCAAATCTCTCAAAATTCTAAATATTAAAATCCCACCAAATATCAAGCTCAATACACTTCCCTAATTAAATTGGCATAGAAGTGATGTCTCACCAATACACACTCTAATATAATAATTAAAATTATTTTAGTAAGAAGACACGACACCTGTTTCACTTTAGTTTGGGTTCATTCACTAAAGAGCCACACAACACCTGGTTCATTTCACTTTCGATTCAAGATTGGTTCCTTATAATGGTCTCGTTTTGTTTCGGGTTAGTTACTTAAGCTCAATCTTGAAGAAGACAAGAACAAAGTGGAGGTATCCTTGTCCTTGCTCAATTCTTACTCAATTCATTTGATGTGATTATTAATCCTAAGTTGGGGTGATGAGAATTAGAATCATTACCGGATTGGAGAGATTTCATCATTTTGACATCCGGAGATTGCTGTTGGGAACCATTGTCACAGTTGGTTTCGTTGTTCTGCTTGTTCAGTGTTTTGGTATTTCTTCTTTTTACTGGTCTCCTCCTCCAGTTAAGGTTTCAGTGATTGACTTAACTAATTCTAATGTCACTCAAGTTTCTGTTATGAATTATATAAATCTCTCTGATGATGGAAATGGATATGGTGAGGAATTTGTAAAGAAGGATCTTGGTAGAGAAAATAATGTTGTAATTAGTAAGGAGAAGGTAGAGTTTAATGTATCTGTTATTGGTAGACCAAATATATCATTGAGGAAGACTAAAATGGTGGTTGAGAGCACAGAATCAGATCCAACTTCGGTTATGGTTATGGGTAAAGATAGTAGGAAAGGTGATGTTTTGTCTATGAGGAGGCACAAGAGAAGAGGGGGCTGCGGTTTCGATATCTCAGATGAACTCGTTGCTCATCCAAAGTCTTTCTTCTTTTAAATCTCCTGTAAGAATTTTTGTTGTTGAGTTCTCAGTTTCGTGATTCAAGAAACAGTAGAGAGGTAAATTATTTACATTCCATTTTTCTTTTTTTTTTCTTGTGTGTAGAAGCCTCGGTGGTCATCAGCTCGAGACTCTGAAATGCTCTCTGTGAGATCAGAGATTGAGAAAGCCTCTGTTTTGCATGACACTCTTGGACTTAGTGCCTCGCTTTATCGAAATATCTCCAAGTTTCAAAGGTCAGCCTTACAATGAATTCAATCTCAGTTTTTCTCGGCAAATCTTAGGACTATTTGTTGGTAATGATTGTTTCCGCCACTAGTAGTATTCATCTGTTTCTTGTACTTATTATGAAAGAGTAAAATGTAGAGACTGACTGTTGATTGGAAAGCTAAATTTGAGATTTTGGAGTGTTTGGATTAGGAGTGGTGATATGTCAAGACTCTTTGTGTTGTTTTATTTAGGAGTTACGACTTGATGGAGAGGAAACTCAAAGTGTATGTGTATAAGGAAGGAGAGAAACCAATATTTCATAAGCCAATCCCTCGAGGGATATATGCCTCAGAAGGTTGGTTCATGAAACTCATGGAAAGCAACAAAAAGTTTATAGTAAGAGACCCAAGGAAGGCTCATTTGTTCTACATACCCATCAGCATAAAAGCTCTTAGGTCTTCTCTGGGACAGGATTTTCAGACACCAAGGAGCCTTGCAGACCATTTGAAAGAATATGTCGATCTGATAGCAGGGAAGTACAAGTTCTGGAACCGAACTGGTGGAGCCGATCATTTTCTTGTTGCTTGCCATGATTGGGTACTATTTTATTTTCTTTCTGTCTTTCTTTTTGTCTTTTACATCAATGAGAGTCTCTTTGATGCAAGATCTGCTGAGTAAAGCTCTGAAGGTTGAAACTGGCAGGGGAACAAACTGACAAAAAAAACCATGAGGAACAGTGTTCGAGCACTTTGTAACTCAAATGTTGCCCAAGGCTTCAGAATCGGGAGTGATACAGCTTTACCGGTCACATATATACGCTCAGCCGAGTCTCCTCTCGAGTACCTAGGGGGAAAAACTCCTTCCGAAAGGAAGATTCTTGCATTCTTTGCTGGAAGCATGCACGGATATCTCCGTCCGATACTAGTGAAGCTTTGGGAGAATAAAGAACCTGACATGAAGATTTTTGGTCCAATGCCTCGTGACCCTGAAAGCAAGAAACAATACCGAGAATACATGAAAAGCAGCCGGTAAGATAATGTGAAACAGAGGAAACCAAAGCTTACTATTACAATGATACGTTTTCGTACGGTTTTGGTTCTTGAGAAGTTCAAATTCTCATTTCAACAGGTACTGCATATGTGCGCGAGGTTATGAAGTCCACACCCCTAGGGTTGTCGAGGCTATCATGAATGAATGTGTTCCGGTCATCATTGCTGACAACTACGTGCCTCCTTTTTTCGAGGTTTTGAACTGGGAGGAATTTGCAGTGTTTGTTGAAGAGAAAGATATCCCAAATCTGAGAAACATTCTGCTGTCTATACGGGAAGAGAGATATATTGGCATGCAAGCAAGGGTAAAAGCGGTGCAGCAACATTTCCTGTGGCACAAGAAACCGGTGAAGTTGGATCTTTTCCATATGATTTTGCATTCGATTTGGTACAGCCGAGTTCATAGAATTAAAGCCAGGTGAAAACATCCATAGCTTATGTAGCCGAAAACAACATTTACGTGAATGCATTGAGTAGTTATCACCAGTACTCCCTTTATATATTGAACTCAGTTGTTAATGGACTTTGTTGTTCTTTAGTGTTAAATGTGTTGCATATACAAAGATGCGTTTAGCTGCCAATCATGTACGAGAGATGTTAAGGTCTTAAGGTCGCCGAGTTCTTGAAGATACCCAAGGTTAGAATTTTCTGCTTACATGCAGTCTCAGATTTAAGAGTCATTTAAACCTTCAAAAAACGACTTAAAGAGAAGAAGAAAGTAAAAAACCCTTAGTGCTCTGCAGGGATATTACTCAAAGTTTTTGACTCTTATCAACAAAATTTGTCAAGAAACACACTTGTTCTTCCTTACCAGTAACTCAAATAAATGTTTTATATAGCTTCAGATATGGGGAGCGATAAATTATCTTTGACCGTGTCCAGAAGGGTGGGCAAGGCTTCCGCAAGGTTTTTATAAAAGTCAATTGTCAAATCAGAATTGACAAACAAAAAAAACCTTAATTTTTCATCGTTTATTACTTCAGCTAGATTCTGAAATATTTAAATAGTTTTAGAAAATTTGATACATATTTCTGATAAATTTCAAAGATATAAAAAGAAAAATTCACTAAAATAGTCAGTAGATATAGTCAAACGGTATGATCAAAATACATAATAAATATTTTTTCTTTTTTTTTTGACCAAAATAAGGTTTTTTTTAGCATAAATGAACAAATCTTTAATAATAAACTTACATAAATTTGGTAAAATTGAGATTTCCCAAGATTTCAAGAGTTATCTTATATATAAGTGGAGTCTTTTTTCAAGATCCAAAGGAATAACATATTTTTGTAGCAACTGGTAGCAACCGAGTTTTAAGCGTGATACCTATCCGAGACTTGTCTCTCGGCCAAAGACACGTGTTGCCTCATGCACTTCGACTCTCTTCGTAAATAGAATTCCTTCTTCACATTTTGAAGGTTAACTTGGAGGAAGAAACCAACGAGAAAAGTCATCGTTAACAATTTTCCCGCAATCGCTAAAACTCGACTTTACATTAAACCAGGCCCGGCTCAATATCTTTTTGGTCCCTGTGCTCCAACCAAAAAAGGGCCCTTTGTTCTCTGTATTTTTCTTCTAGATTTTTTAAAAATACATCATAAAACACTAAAAAATAAGGAAAAAATTTTGGGGACCCTGTGCTAGTGCACCGCTTGCACACCCTTAGAGCCGGGCCTGCATTAAACCCCGTCTGCGATTGATAAAACCCGTCTGTGATCGATAGAAACTGCCAGTGACCGAAAGCCAGTGCTATCGACCAAGAAGCCAACGACAACGATCAAGAAGCAACTGACGGTCGAATGGCTAACTACGGTTGTCAATCTCTGTGAGTTTTGGTAGATTGCGTGGGAACTTGCGTGATGCTTTTGAGCTAGCGTAGAGAAAAATATTGCTTTGCTAGAATTTCATGCTAGATTTTTATCTTAGGAATTACTAAGAATGATACTAAATCTATTGCATGCATAATCGAAAATGGAAATTCTCGAACATGTTTACTTGATGCTAAATCGATTCTATGGTTACATGTCGATTGATTATGTGTTAACTTGATGAAGGGTAGATCTACGTAACGAAGATGTTTACTTGATGAACGGCAGATTTACGTAATAGTATTACTATGTGATATACATCTCGAACTGTTTACTTGATGCACAAAAGTTGATATGGCCGAGTTGGTCTAAGGCGCCAGATTAAGGTTCTGGTCCGAAAGGGCGTGGGTTCAAATCCCACTGTCAACATTTTCCTTTTTTAAATTTTATTCAACTTCACCTTTTTACCCCAAACAAAAAAAAAATGTTTACTAGATTTTTCTTCCTTTTGCAATTCTCTGCTCCAGAGTTACTTAACGAAGGGCAGATCTCGTTTAACGGTTTAAGACAGATGTTTACGGTTTCGGTGTGTTGGTTGATTCTTGAGATCTTGAGTGGTAAGAGTATGTGGAATACGGAAATGGGGGAGAACGGGGAGGATCTTGTAACATACGTAAGTATACTCACTGACTGCAAGGTATCACTGACGGGGAGGATCATATATGAATCTACATATATAATAATACAAATCAGTACTTTGATATGTTTATCGCGGTAATATTGTTTTTCGTGAAGGCAAAGAAGATGCACATTGCACAAGGCAAAAAAAAACCACTGAAACCAGAGGACTCCAACTTAGAAATACATGATAGGGGAGATACATTGACTTGCATTAGCATTGGTCTGGTATGCGCTGAATATAATCCTTCAGACAGGGCAAAATGAGGAATCTACGTCAGATGCTAGAAAAAACCAACCGCTCTCAGGCATCATCAGAGCAGAGAATTGCAAAAGGAAGAAAAATCTGGAGTACATGTTTGAGGTAATGAGACCGTACATGTTTTTACATCTTTTTTAAAATGTGATTGAATTATAAAGTCTGCTTTTGTGTATGTGTGTGGTGTATGTTTGACGCATTTGTGATATGATGAATAAGATCTATTAAATAATTGAAAACTCCCAAATTTGAACGGTGAAGAAGGAATATTTGGATTTGAAATAATCAAATGATTACAAAAGAAACCAAACACCGGTTGCTAAAACTCTTGCAACCAATAAGGGAAGAAACAACGAATTCATAATTTATTACATTGAAACTGCAGCAGCACGAGTTGTTGCCTGAGGCAAAGGTCTTCCTGAAGACGACGAATCAGCAACAGCTACTCTTTTGCGTCCAACTCCAACACCATTCTTCTTCAACGGATCAAACTCTTGCTTCTCAAAACTCACACCAAGTGGGCTCCGATCACGTTCTTGTTTGTTTGATGATCTCATACTCATTCGATCCGTAGACTCAGCTGAATTCGGTTCCCGTGAAGAAGACGATGAGTATCCCTGACGCTGCACAACGCAGCTGCTTCCCGTGAAACTGTTGCTTCCTGAAGATTCTTGCTCTTCCATGTCCTCCAACGACGAACCACCTCTCTTAAGAGTCACATACTTCTCGAAACTTGGCTCCATTAGATCCGCTTTCTTCGCTTCTCCGGATGTGAAACTGAGCTCAGTTCTTTGGTGTTGATTCGTAGTGGAGTTAAGATCTGCAACTGCTTCGACAATAGAACAAGCCTTGGACATAGATGAACTAAGGGTATTGACATTAACACTCTTCTGGTGAAAATTCTGAATATCTTCTAAAAGCAAAGCTGTGTAAGATGGTAATGTCGATCCTGCCGTTGCATTGTTACTATTGATATTGTTGTTGTCAATGTTGTTCGAGGAGAGCAGCAACGCATCAGGACTGAAATCGAAATCACGAGATTTCCTCAATGATCTGCTTCTGCTCATAATTTGAGGTTTGACCAATTCAGTTCCAGATGACAACACAATCTTACACTCTTCCACAGTCTCATTCTGCTCTCTGATCACTCGACTCGGGCTTGCGCTTCTCCGAATAGGCGCTTGTGTAGCTGTTTTCGTATTCATCTTCTGAAACACACAAACATCATAAACATTCACTCTCAACAATAGATTTGCACTCAACTTAACAAAACACACAAACATTCAAAATCTCTTAATTCCAATGCATTCCAACAATACCAAATACTTAAGATCAGATTCAAATACCTGAGCCACGAAACATCCAGATTCTTTATTCAATTCACTGTCTTTGTTCATCATCCTTTTGTTGCAATTGGTGTTACCCTGAGAGAGTGGAAACGCCACAGAGTTTGTATCAATCTCTCCCAATGGGTTCCTCCTGTAAGGAGAATGCTCAGTTTTCCGGCTAAGCTTCGACGGGGAAGGCTGACTCGCCGCTCTCGCCGGTGACTGTGACCTCGGAGACGCAGCTTTTCCAACATTTCTCTTCACAGCAACCCGTTTTACAGATCCTTCTCCTCCATTGTTGCTGCTTAAAGCCTTATCCGTAGCAGGAACAGATACAAATTTCCCAGGTCTATTGCTGTTACTCGAATTCACAGAATTGCCACTCGAATTAGGATTAGGGTTTATCTCCGCTCTTCTTCCCGGAGATCTACTCACCCTTCTACTACCACCACCGCCGCCGTTACCACTTCCTCTCTCTCTACTCCCCGATCTATAACTCTTGGAATCATCCCTCTCTCTACTCGGAGTTCGTCTCCTCCGTTCCCGTGGCGATTCACCACCACGGTGACGCTGCCGATGAATCCGCCTCTCAGCTTCTTCTTCTTCACCGCCGTCTTCAGCATCCGCGTCACCACCGTCGCGGCTCCGTTCACTCTGGTCGAAATCGAAACTTCTCTTAGATCCAGAGTATCTCCTTGTCTTCGCAGCAGCTGAGTTGCTTCGGCTCAATCTCCCGCACTGAATCAAAATCGCATCCACGTCAACCGGATTATTCTGATTCGAACCGGTCGATTTCACATCGGAAACAGAAGAATCCTCCGGATCTGTCGTCGTCGTAGTCTTCGATGATTTCTCATGGCTTCTCCGATGTTTAATAACAAACACTTCTTTCCTCGGTTTGTTATTTTCCTGTATCTCTACTTCTTCTTTTTCTTCATTCTTTGGTTTCGGCTCTTCTACTTTGAGATTCTTCTCTTGTGCTTCGAGTTTCAGAGGTTCGGATTTGTTCGGATGTGGTGATTTCACGGAACAAGATCCGTTAACCGGAGGAGGAGGAGAAGAAGATGATGGAGGAGGAGTTTTGCTGAGACAGCAACCCATTTGCTGAAGATATTTGAAGCAAGACGAATTGGGGAAGAAGATGAAGAGAGCTTTTTTGAAGTAATGAGAGAGAGTGAGTGAAGCAAAAAAATTCAAAAGTTCAAATTCTGAAGAGGGATTAAACTTTATTTTCAAAAGCTTATTAAAGACAGACACAGGTCCCTTTAGTTTATTAATATCTTGAATATGGCTACTTACTTTCTTTATTTTCGTATAGGTCCCATTTGAGAGACTGACGCACGAAATTTTGGATTAGATTGATAACTTTTACGGAGTTTTGGGGTGAATTGAAAATCTTAAGTTTATTTGTTAAAAGAGAAGTGACATTTTAAAATGTTCAACAGTTGGCAAAAGAGAGCCGTTATACGTGGAAGGTAGACAGACAGATGAGTGGATGAATATATACTATATTTTACTAATTAGTCCTTGGAACTTTTGTTTTGTTCGTTTTTTTTCAAAAGTGAAATCACATTTTCTTAGAATTTTTAAATAAACTTCAGTTTTATGCAAGTTTAAAATTTCTAACGGCTAAATGCATGTTATGTGTTTTTTATTTTTTTGTCTTGACTATGAAAAGAATCTGGAAAGGTTGATAAATGGCATTCATTAATAATTTTAATTTATCTTATTATGATTTGTATAGTAACGAATGATTCAAAGAGAATACTCCGATAAGAAGGCTACAATAATTTGTGAAGCTGTTACTAAACCGAAGGATCAAGGAGGACTGGGAATTCGACTTACTGGAATACTCATCTGGTTTATACTTTTCCAGTCAGGTTTGGTTTGGGTGATTTGGTTTAAACTTCACTTCTTAAGAGGATCGTTAAATAACTTCTACACAATGAAATAGAGACAGAATTACACTTGGCTAGCTAATAAGTTGCTGAAGATATGAGGAGAAATGTTTAATTGGATGCAATTGCGAGTTAGGAATGGTTCTACTGGCAGGTTTAATTTTGTCAGATAATTGGTCTCATTTTTGCAAAATCTTGGACTTCATTTCCTCTGCTAGAGACTCAATGCAAGGTTGGGCATTCTGCAGAATGCTACCCTGCATCAACTAAATCGACAAGGTCAATGGTTACTTCCACATGCTATAACCGATAACCAAGTTTCTTTACTCACCTTTCTCACTACTTTGAATCTTACGGATCATGAAGATTACTATGAACGGGAACTTGAAGGTCAAACTTACCATTGCTATTCTACGGGTCGAGTGTACCATCTGCTTAGAGCTCCTTTTCCTATGGTCCCATGGCGTAAAGTAGTTTGAATATCTCGTGGAATGTACAAACACAACTTCCCTACTTGGCTTTTGGTATTAACTCGTTGCCCTACTTGACATCACATTCTTCATTGGGGTCTCCAAACGGATCCATCATGTCTGCTCTGTAACTCTTGCCCGGAAAGTCGAGATCACCTTTTCTTTAACTGCAACTTCGCTTGGTTGATTTGGTCCCCCATTACATTGAGATGTCGGATCCAACCAACCAACTCCTGGGATGACACTTTAGATCACATGCAAGCACCCCAAGGAACAAAAGCAAAGAAACGCCTCACTCTAATCGCCTGGCAATGCTCTTTATACTTGATTTGGGAAGAACGAAATCATCGGTTCCATCACCATACCTTCCGATCTGCGGATTCCCTATTTTATCTCATCGATTCCATCATTCGCAACAGAATTACCAGCTTCAGAGGTTTGAATCCTTCCATGGCTGCTTCAATGTCTGACCTCTGGTTCTCCTCTTCATAAATGTGATGATTCACTATTCCATCGTCTACTTACTATTCCACCTACTACTAGGTTCAACCTAAATTCTATTGATTGTATTTTTTCTGGGCTTTGCCCTTTGTAATTAGGGTTTTGCCTTAGTAAAAACTCAAAAACCAGGCTGGACTTTGGTACTATTTTTCTTATTTTCGACATTTAATAGAAATTTTTTTTCAAAAGCCTTTGATATTTTAGGGCTGTGGTCGTGGCTTTTCTAGAGGAAAAAAGAGAAAAATAGTTTTGTGTTTTGTGAGATCAAGTGGGAGAGACAGGAGAAGAGTTTTGCTTGGCTTTGGCGTCTCAAGTAGAAGGAGAGAGAGAGATCGAAGGTGTTGCGACATGAGAGAGGCCTAGAGGGGTTGCTGCTACTTGTGTTGTGTTAACTTTTTCGGATCATTTTTGTTTTGTGGTGAGAGCTTGGTAAGATTGTGTGTTTCAATGTTTTGTGATGTGTGGATTGACTTCTTTTGTTTTGGCTTGTGTTTGGGTTAGATCTCTTGTATGTTTGTGTGTTGGTTGACACCGACAATCACTGAATGATGTTTCCTTATTACCCTGGTTTGGTTGTTTGTTTAATTATTGTTTGTGATCTTAATTTCTTGTGTGTATAACTCGTAGACGAGAGAATCACCTCAATAAATAATCGTGATAATACTTACACATATCTTTTTGTGTTGCATTCAAAGAAAATTTGTGCATGTGGGATAATGGTAAGGAATATTCAAGAGAAGATGATCTATGATAAAAAAGCTTAAAAATACCTCATCTATTTTTTATTTGGAAGTTTAATACCTAGTCTTTTTTGGTTGGAAGAAAAATACTTCATTTAATTAAAACATGTGATTTAATACTCAAACTAATAAATTTTGTTAGTTTCATACTTACGATTTTTTGACAAAAATAAAATTCCATTTTTACCCTTACTATATTAATTAATAATTAATTTTAAATGACTTGGTATTAATTTATGGACAATTCTTGGATTCACCCCCACTTAATTAAGGAAACAAATTATTAATAAAAGAAATAAAATATGTATATCATTCAATTTTAAAGTTATTAATTCTAAACATTATATTATAGTTTTTAATTAGAATATGTAAATCTAAATTACTTTTTTATAAATCCAAACCGACATATAATTTTGTTTAATTATGTAATTTAAATCCTAATCATTTTTTTATAAACCCAAATTGAAATACAATTTTGTTTAATTGTAAAATCTAAACCCTAACCACTCTTTTATAAACCCAAACCGACATATAAATTTGTTTGATTGTAAAATCTAAACCCTAACCACTCTTTGTATACCCAAACCGACATATAATTTTGTTTAATTATAAAATCTAAACCCTAACCACTATTTTGTAAACCCAAACCGACATATAATTTCGTTTAATTGTAAAATCTAAACTCTAATCACTCTTTTGTAAACCCAAGAATTTTTCTTAATTTATAGGTTTATTTGAATTAAAATTAAGTTTATTTAATATTTCTTTTTATTAATTTTAATTCAAATAAAATTATAAATTAATACCATGTCATTTAAAATTAATTATTAATTGATATAGTAAGGGTAAAAACGGAATTTTATTTTGGTCAAAAAATCGTAAGTATGAAACCAACAAAATTTATTAGTTTGAGTATTAAATCACACGTTTTAATTAAATGAGGTATTTTTCTTCCAACCAAAAAAGACGAAGTATTAAACTTCCAAATAAAAAATAGATGAGGTATTTTTAAGCTTTTTTCCCGATCTTGTTTTGTAGTTGTTAGTTTATTTTCTCTGTTTATTTTGAGATTGGTGTTAGTTTGCAGATTTGATAATTTGTGGGATTATCAGGTTAAATTTTTGTTATTCTATATAGTAATTGAATTTGGATTTTTGGTGGTTAGTTTGTGTTTTTTTTGCATGATATCAATCGGTAGAATCAATTAATAATTATGGGGTTATTTAAAAAATGTGTGCGGTTGTTTCAGATATCAGATATACTAATGCTTGCAGCGGTTTTTCAAATAAATTAGATGTTACAATGGTCATAAAATAAACAAAAATTGCAATGGTTTAATTAAAGGGAAATTACCTAGAATATTACATAAAAGTAGGTTTATTACTAGACTAATACGTTGAGATTTTCGACTTACTAGAATAACATATAAAAGTTTGCAAATTACTTCTATACCTGAGTTGTGTGTTTTATTACATTTTATGCCATTCTCTTTTAAAATTGTCTTTGATTTTGAAGAGAAAAGAACACAAAAACCTTGAAGGATCCATTCCTAATTTTTTTTTGATTCTCTTAAATTTGGGTTGGCAAAAAAATATGAGATTGATTCCTTCTAATTTGATTCATGGCAAAAGAAAGAAATTTATCAGACAATTATTCTGTAAGCTCACTGTTCACTTTCTCTCTCAAAAATAAATCTGTAGATCTAGTTTTTATTTGGCGTGAGTTTCATTTTCTTATGGTTGATTGTTGCCGTTTTCTTATGGTTGATCATGGTTGATCGTTTTCCTCTTAAGTTGCTCTTGTTTTTTTCTTTTGGTTTAGATCCACCTGCAAAATCACTGAGAACAAAAAAAAAAAGCTTCTATTTGTTATTCTCTCAATTGTTTCTATTTTTCATTTCTCTTCTTTCTTCTTCTTCTTCTTCATCAGCTCTTTGATTTTTTTGAATCTTGATCTGTGAGGAAAGACTCTTTGAATCTCTCTATCTCTCTGCTCAAGACGTGAATTTGAGGCAAACCCATTACGATTCTCTCCGTGTTCAATTTGATTGAAAGCAAATCTCCCAGAGGAGTAAGGCGGGAATCTCCTAGGGTTTAGTGTTTTCAGTGACTTCTCCAAGAAAATTAGAGGGGAAGCTGAAAGGTAAAAATGCAAATGTTTGTGTTTATGTATGTGTGGAGGGATGTGAACTTTAAAGTTAAATCCTTTTTTTGGTTTTGGTTACAATTTGGTGTTTTGTAGCAATCCTGAATTTCAAAAAACAGTGAAGGAGTTGAAGGAAAGAGCAGAGGAGTTGAAAGGTGTTAAAGAGGACCTGAAAGTTAGGTAATTCACATATGTAAAATTGTACATGATATAGTTAACCTTTACTTTTAGCATACAAATAGATCTCTTATTGGAATGAAAATGGTAAAATGCAGAACGAAACAAACGACTGAGCAGCTGTATAAGCAAGTTGATGGAGTCTGGACTGAGGCTGAATCTGTGGCCAAAAAGGTATGCTTTAGTAATTGGCACCATTTCTGTTTCGGATTATCTCTTTCGAGAATGCTTGAAAGGCAATACTGTTTAAAAAATGCAATTTTAAGTTGGGATTGTGTCTTCGTTGCTTGTTGTGCATATTTTGATTTTCGAGTATGTGCTTTCTTCGATTTCTGAAATCATTGGCTCTATGTTGCTGTATCTTTCCTAGCTTGGTAACTAAATTTTTTTAGTGAACTGTAACTCAGGTTTATAATGTATGACTAGCCAACTTTGTACATTGTAAAAGGCTAAGAATCGCGGAGACAAACCTTGTCCTAATTGCGGAGAGCGACCCAATATTGGCGGTGTAATCTCTTCTTGCCTTGATTGTTTCCTTGCCGGAGGTGATCTCTATTGAGTACGGTTCTCCCCTGCTATTTTTCTTGCCAAGCCTCGAGGTGGCATCTGCACAATAGCACCATCAGATCCTCCAGAAGAAGCCATCTACCGTGCTAATTTTCTCTTGCGAAATGGTTTTGGTGTGTACAATGTTTTCAAGAACAACTATGAAGACTTTGCCATCTATTGCAAAACTGGGTTGCTAGTGGTGAACACCGACGTGGGGAGGAGCGGTCAAGCCGCTTCTATTGTTGCAGCTGGCAGTGTTCTTCTTTCTTCACCACTCAGGTTTGTAGCAGGTTTTGGTGGTCTGGCTGTCGCTGGCTATGGCATGTACTGTGCCAGTCGCCTGATTTCAGATATTGGCATGCGATGGGATGTGAGTAAGGTCCCTGTCGAGAGACTAGTTGTTGATGTGGCTGTTATCTCAGAGATGGAAGCTAAACCGGAAGAGGAGATGACCACTTAATCCAAAACTGCTCACACCTGTATTAAGATGACCACTTAATCCAAAACAGAGAGAAGTATGTATCTTTTTTTATGTGTGTTCTTCTTATAAATCTATATGGTTTTGACTGAGTTAGGACATATAGGTTTGTTTCTTTTTGATTCTATGGAACATGTGGGCTTTGATTGATTTATTTGACTCTCTCTCTCTCGTTGATTCAGAACACAATCGTCGCCAACGTGCTTGCTTAAGGTAACAACATAAAATGGTTCTACTGATTTGATCGATGAATTTGCTTTTATTTTTGGTTTCAGTTACAATTTAATGGTTTAATTATATTGTGAATCAGGTCAAGGAGATCATCATTGAATTGAAAATCTCTCTGAAGAGAGGCGTGTGTTCACAGGTTTGAATTGAAAATCTCTCTGAAGATTCAATAGTTCCATTAATGATCTTCACAGAGCTAATTGTTTTTCGTTGTTCTGATGCTTGACAATGATTAGTGACTGGCCAACGAGCTGATGAAGAGGCAAGGACTTAAAAACTCTAATTTTATTGATTGGAATCTATTGAATCAGTTCATGATAGTCAATTTCCGGGTGTGTAGATAGTTGATAGATTGATCGAAACTGGAGACAGTGAGCAGATATTCCAGAAAGCGATCAGGGAGCAAGGACGAGGACAGGTTTGTAATTAAGTTCCTGCACTCATCTGATTACCTCCTGTTCAACAAGACAACTATAACGGGCTCTACTCAAGTCAGGTTATTTGCTGGCTCTGTGCAGATAATGGATACACTGGCCGAGATTCAGGAACGCCATGACGCTGTTAGAGATTTAGAGAAGAAACTCCTTAACCTGCAACAGGTAAAACCTCCCCGAGTTACCTAAAACTCTCAAAATTTATTTTAATTCTTCGCTGATTCTTTTCTCTTTTATGTTTACGGTTAGGTGTTTCTCGATATGGCCGTGCTGGTGGATGCACATGGAGAGATGTTAGACAACATAGAGAACATGGTATCATTCTCTTCAGTACCTGTTAAATACCCTGAGTTTGGATTTCTTCAAAATCCTTCTTACTCTGTTTCTATATCAGGTCTCGAGCGTTGTGGATCATGTTCAATCCCAGAACAACAACCTAGCAAAGGCAGTAAAAAACCAGAAGAGTTCAAGGAAATGGATGTGCATTGCCATCCTTATTCTTCTTATCATCATTATCATTACTGTTATCTCTGTTCTCAAACCATGGACACAGAAAAATGGTGGTGCCTAAGGTTCTCTTCTCTCTCCCTGCTTCAGGAGCTTTTGTATACAACAGTATATATGCATATGTGTATTCATCACATCTCATACTATTGACCTTCCACTATCACTATGAAAATGATGTATTCTTTTGACCAGATTAATGAATTAACTATTTTCAGTGAACATCTCAGCCTAATGAATATGAATGTGAATCAGGAGACAGCAAATGTGTATTAAAACTTTGTTGAAATATACCTTTATCTTTTTTATATCTGTAGTGTGTCAAAATAAATCCAGAAAAACTATGGAAGAAAAAGGGATAAAAGAATCTGAGTATGAACCTTAATCAGATTTACAATGATGAAAAAAAGAAGAGCAAAAGATACCTCCAGCTTCACATTTGCTTCAAAGGAAGACCTCAGAGAAGGATGAAGCATAACGGGCATCCTTTGCAGCATAAGTTGTCCGTCCTTCGATGCATAGGGCGTCCAGAGGCAATACTGATATCTTTGAGAAGGTTTTGACGTATAATGAATTTGTAAATATAGATTCCACAAAAGTTAGTGAACTATAAGATGCATGATCAGCTACAATTTACGGAATAATGAACCCAAAAGAGTAAGAAGTTTATCCGCATAACAAGTGTGCAATTAACCTAACGATGGAAAAAAGCTAAATGTAGTCATTAACAATAGCCTTTCTTACCTGTCTAGTCTATATGTTCAGGAAGAGGGCCTTTCATAGAGCCTCTGACCCATCACCAAACTTGAAAATCTGGCCACCCACTACCATCGTTGTTGAAACCGGGGAAGAACACATCAGCTTCTACAGAAACAACAAAATCAAGGGCATCCCACAGTAACCTATGTGCTTGATTCCTAAGATCCATCGGTGAAGGGCTTGGTTCTGTGTCATTCTCCGTAAGCCAACCATACCATCCTTCTTTTTCGTGCTGGTAGATAGGTCTGTCTGGAGGAGGAGGTAGCCAAAAACAACAAGATATTAGTAAAAAAATATTTGGTATACACATAATTATACACAGTTGTCCAGTTGTACTCTCATATTCATAGTTGAACTTTTGCATTTTTCGTATTTCCAGTTGGACTATAATATAAATTATTAATTAGCAGTTGGCCACAAGATTTATCACTATTAATTAGCATATAGAAGGTTTTCATAACACAATGTTCATAAAAACTTGGGTTTCACCTCTTTTGCTTCATTTGAGGTGATCACTTACTAAGTCTTCCTTATACTATAAAGAGTGTTTTATGTGAAAACGATAGTATGTATTAGAAAGTGATAAATTCTTGTATTGTTGATTAAACATGGTTCTTTAATAGTTCAATATGTAAAGAAATTCTTATAAACCTTAATTATCATTTTCATATTTTAAATATAAATGCAAATCTAAATATATATTTAGTTGTACCTAGTTGAACTTAGTATTATATACAATTCGACAAATACTATTTATGTTATCTATATATTACCCTCTATAGTTAAAATGTAATTTTGTGTGGTTATTATTCATTACCTCTCGGAAATATAATAAATAAATAAATAATTACGAATTACATAGGTTGTTCTAGTAACATCTCTTACTTTTTCTAGTAACATCTCTTAATTACTTGTTCCATTTCCGGTGAACAACAACGACAATATTAGCTAGGGTTGTAGAAGAAGATATGTTGAAGATGACTACAAAATTACAATAATATTATTTATTAAAACGGATTTATGGACCTACACTAAGCAAAAGAATGTTATGTACGTACACTAATCTCAAGAACATTATGTATGTATAAGTTCATATGTACGTACACGTTTATATGTACGTACACGTTCGATTTTAGGTTTAATGAACCCGAAATTACCAGAATATCCTCGTCTTCTACCTCTAACATACGACTGAAAACCCTAATTTCCCCTGCCTCACTTTATTTTTTCACGACTTATGTCTATTTTTTTGGTTTCACTTGTGGGGTTTTTACTCAACTATTATAGATTTTCGTCTCAACATCTGATTTCTAAATTAAAAACCTATAAAAAGTGAGTTATATAGATTTCCGAAACGATATCTTGCTCTTCCATGGATGAACCCAGAGGAAAGATTTCCGAAACTGAGTAGGAAAAAGACGTTTGCTCCGGCCGATAAACAGAACACGATTGATGAATCTGCTACAAACTTTATTACATGAACACCATTAATCGGAAGAACAGCAAACGTGTTTAGATCTATCCCCAATAAGTCTATCACAACACTAGACTGTCTTTGCCAGCTCAAACAAATTCGTATTATTCTGGTAAGACTTTACAGCTGTCAAAAATGCCTACTAAATCTACCACAGACTAGAAGTCTACCAATACACTACGAAAACTATTGAGAAAAACAAACAAAGTATACCAAAAATATCTTTAAAGGATGAGGTCTGTCGCATAAATCTGTCGCATAAATCTGTCGCAACAGGCCATTAGTCTACCATAAATATCTTTTGGGTCATATTGACTGTTGAAGGTGTACGTCAGATATTTTTGGTACACTTAGTTTTTGATACACATATACGTCCACCGATAAGTGTACCAACACTACAACTAAGTGTACCATCTACGTTGACCGATAAGTGTACCAAGACTACAACTAAGTGTACCAAAAATATCTGACGTACACCTTTAATTAGTCCATCTGTATAAATCTACCATCAAAGGATCGGTAGACTTAGTCCCAGTTTCCAATGTTTTTTTTTTTACTAATGGCATTACCCATAATTGCGTTTTTTTCTCAACACTAGTTTCAAGGGTAATATGGGTACAAAGTTTATTCTAGTAATTACCAACAATTATGTGTTACTTTTGTAATAAGGAAGCTTTTATGTAATATTCTAGTAACTCACCCTTAATTAAATGGTGGCATTAATTTATTTCATATATTTTTCGTAAATAAAACTTTATAAAAAATATGAAAAATTAAACTGAGAGATATGCTATAGTATAGATATCAAATATAACAAAATTTTTAAAATAAAGATTACAACGACTTATATATATATATATATATATATATAAACAAAAGTTACAATGATTCGTCAAAATATCAAGAATTAGTGATAGTTCTTTAAATTTGAAAATGATATATGTCAATGAATAATTTACGGAATGGAGTTTGGCGATAAATATTGAATTTCAAATGCTTTTGATTCATCATTATAAAACAAAAACATTTGTATCAAAAGAAAAAGTTCAGAAATTTTATACAAAGAGAACAAATATATATATATTTCAAAAGCTGTGAATATTTGAATAGATACAATTTTTAGTAAAAGACACATAATGCAACTTTTTTTTTAAAACGTAACCATTGATTTTTTTTGATATATATACTCAACACATTGGTAATTTACAATGCACAATGAAGAAAAATTGAAAGTTACAAGGCACCATGAAAGAAATAAATTAAGTGGAGCAATTCAAGTTTATTTCATTTCGTATCATTTTTCTAGATATTTTCATAAAAAAAACATTTAAAACAAATGAACATTAAAAAAAAAAAAGGAAAACGACATATGACTAATGTGATCAACTAGTCCTGGCTGTTCGGATTTTCGGTTCGGATCGGATCGGATTTTTTGGATTTATAATTCTAAAATCCATTCGGATATTTTCAAATTTCGGATTCGGATCGGATTTTTCGGGTTCGGATTCGGTTATCCAAAGTACTCAAAAATCTAAAATTTTGTGTCCAAATCTATTCAAACTACTTGAAACGAACTAAAATATCTAAAAATTACGCTTATTTTTTACCTAAATATACTCAAAAATAGTTGTAATACATGAAAATATTTAAAATTTAAACTTTTAGACACCTAAGTTATTACAACTTGTAAGTATTACTAAGATATTATTACTATGTATTTATATTTTGGGCATGTTTGGATATCCATTCGGATTTCGGTTCAGATCATGTTGGGATTCGAATTTTTGGATTCTTAAATTTAGAATCCATTCGGATATTTCTAAATCTTTGGTTTGGATCGGATCGGATTTTTAGGCTTGGATTCAGATCGGTTTTTTCGGATTCGGATATTATGCCAGACCTATGATCAACTATTGCAACAAGTGTTACGGGTACTCATTGGTAATGTTGGAAACAAAAGAATCTGGGACAATCCTTGGTTTGCACCCTCGATCGAGTTTTTAGGGTTTAACGGATCTTGTAAGAAAAGCAAAAGATTCTCGTATAAAAAAGATCGACGTCCTAGCTGTTTTGTGGGAGAAAATTGGTGTTTGTAGTCGTTCCTCTAAAGCAAGAGAAAAAGAGTTTTGGATCCTTGTGAGATCAAGTGGGAGAGAAAAAATAAGAGTTTGTCTTGGCTTTGGGTGAGAAGCAGAAAGAGAGTCAATTCTTGAGCGTTGTTGTTAGAGAAAGTGTTGTGGTGTTTAATTCTTTTTATTTTCAGGTAAGTGCGACACCATGACTAATCTAAGCAAAATTTAAAGTGATAAATCACAAACGAGAACTTGAATAATTCCAAATGCTATATTTGGAATTGGCATTGTTTAAATCATTCACTACAACATCATCCGGACCAATGTAGTCATTGAACAACTTCATATTCCATGTTTGAATATGGGTCAATTAGAGTATTGCAGTAAAAATGGGCCGAAGATATAAACCTGACTTAATGATGGTCATGGGCATCAAGCTAAAACCGACTTTTTAACACGTTTTTTTTTTCTTTCCTTTTGTTGTAAAACACTTAGTGGACTCCATCGACCGGCCCGTCTAAGGTCCATGTATTGTGTCTCGGCCTCTTAGGCCCATCGGTCCATTAGTCTAAGTCTTATGTCGGTCTATTGTAATCTATATATATATGTAACCTCGAGACTTAATTCATTAATAAGAAGAGAGATTTCTCCCTAAACTCTCTAGTTTCACAACACGTTATCAGCACGATAGCCTCTAATCCTAAAACGCTAAAGGCAGCCACCGATTCTCTTCTTCCCTAAAACCCTAAACCGCTTTTGATCTTCTTCCTTCTTCGAGACTCATCTTCTCTGTCTCGGAGATCTCTTGTTGATTCACGAGCATCCTTAGCTCGTGATCAAGTTCTATCCTAAACCCGATCGAGGTTCGTGGTTTGCGGTTCGGGGGTGAGTTTGCGAGGAGCTGTTCGCGGGAAGCTGTTCCCGGGAAGCTGTTCGCGGGAAGCTGTTCGAGGTTCGTGAGATATCTGAGGTCTTTAGCTCCCAGATCATATCCGGTCAGAATCCTTGTGGTATTAAGGTAAACAAAATCGAAACCCTTTTAAAACCATATACTCGAATCTGATCCTTAAAACTATTGAACCTCAAAAACAAACAAGTACACAACCAACAAAAGTTTAAGATCTCTAAAACCTAAAACTTAAAATCGGATGATGTTTAGGTTGTTAGATTTCTTGAGAATTAAAACCAATTATATTACAAGATTAAAATTTGGTTGATTGTTGCTTGTTGTGATGCATAAGAACCTAGAACCAAAATTGTTAGATTCATAAGATATAAAATCAAACTGTTCTAGGATATTAAAACTTTGTCATTCATGCATCATATAGAAATCGGATCATGTAGAATCGATTAAGACTTGTTCTTGTAAAACTCGGCTGCATGAATTAATTCTTAGGATTTCTTAGACAAACTTGAACATAGATTTCCTGTAAATTTTGGCCATGAGAAACATAAAACTCGAACATGAACTTGTCTAGGATCAATTAGGATAACTTCCATAAACCTTAATCATTATCCTAAAATATAAGTAAAATTAACTTTAATGTTCTAAGAGTAAATCCGATTGAATTAAAACTTTTGTTAAAATTCCATAAATTAAAACATAAAATTTCGGATTAAATCACTAATTAGGATAAGTTCCTAAAACTCTTAAAACAAAATATAAATCCTAGACTAAATAGGAAATTATAAGAAAAAGGAAATCCTATCTAGAAATAAGGAAAACATTGCATGCATTATCTATTTGATTTTGTTGTCTTGCATGCATGAATTTAAACCATACAACTATAAGAGGCAAGGCATGTTTCGGTCTTAAATACCGCATGGCCTAAGGCATGGTTCGGTCTCAAATACCGCATGACCTGAATTAAATGTTGCATGGTTCGATCTCAAATATTGCATGCTAACTATCGGTTGTCTATCTTTATGCAGATGGCAAACCTCAAGAGCCTAGACTACCCTATCCTGCAAGCTTCTGGAAAGAACTACTTGCAATGGGCAAATGACACCGAGATCTATCTGTCATCACACGGCTTGCACGAGTGCATCGATGAGGAATTTGAGTGCACTGACAAGAAAAAGAATCAGTGCCTCCAGCATATACATCATCACATTGCTGAGTGTCTCAAAAGCCAGTACCTCTTCATAAGAGATCCCCTCGCCCTTTGGACACAGCTTAAACGCCGTTACGGGCACCAAAAGACGGTGCTCCTTCCAAAGGCCGAGTTCGATTGGAAGAGCCTAAGGATCCAGGATTACAAATCCGTGGAGGAGTATAACTCTGAGCTTTTTAGGATTGTCTCACTCCTTAGGTTGTGTGGAAAAGAGGTGACTGAGCAGGAGCTGATAGAAAAGATATTGTCTACCTTCAGCCCTAATAACAGAGTCCTTCAGCAACAGTAGCGGCATCAAAAGCTTGCTGACTATGGGGAACTCATTGAGTGTTTACTGCTAGCTGAGCAGAACGATGAGTTGTTGTTAATGATGAACAGTGCTATGAGACCTCCTGGTACAGCCCCATTACCAGAAGCAAATAAGGTTGATTTGGGAAAGAAAGCTGCAGTAGAGTCTAAAGAGCCTAAAGAGCCTAATGAGACCAACTACGTCCACAGAGAAAGACACTACGGCCGTGGCCGTGGTGGCAGAGGACATGGTTGTCGAGGAGGCCAGGCTGGTCAAGGAGGCCGCGGACGTGGGTGGTAGGGGTTGTGGGTCCTTTAAACCACACACCAAGGCCAAATCGACTTGCCACCGATGTGGTATGTCAAACCACTGGGCCAAGAACTGCAGAACTCCCAAACACCTCATTGATGCATATCAAGAAGTTCTTAAGAAGAATCCAGAAGCCAATTTTGTGCACATCGATGATGAAGGAGACTTCGATCATGAGAATGATGACTTGCTAGACTATGAGACTTCCGATTGCCTCAAGAGTGATGACTAAATTTCAGTTTTTATTTTGGTTTAATTCTATGCTTTTATGCTTTGACTTCATTCTATGTATTGGATAATTATTTTGATTTAAATGCAATGGAATTTATTTTATATAATTGTCTTGTTAAAAACACAAAATTATTGTCCTATTTATAGAAATGGCCGAGGACATGAGTGAACTAGTGGTGGACAGTGGTTCCAGCCACACCATACTAAAAGACAAAAGATATTTCATAAATCTTATAATGAAAAGTGCTAATATTAGTACAATTGCGGGTATAGCAAATTTGATAGAAGGCTACGGCCAGGCTCACATATTGTTGCCTAACGGCACACACATTGAGTTATGTGATGCCTTATACTCACCCAGCTCTAAGAGAAGCTTATTGAGCTTTAAAGATATAAGATCAAATGGTTATCATGTTGAAACCAAGGGTGAAGGAACTAAAGAATTCCTATACATTACAGAAAATGTAAAAAGACAAAAGAAGGTCCTAGAGACTATACCTACACTAGCCTCTGGTTTATACCATGCTAAAATTAACATGATAGAAGCTAACTTAGCAAAGCACAAAATGTTCAATGAACAATTCACTCTATGGCATGACCGGCTTGGCCATCCGGGTTCGAACATGATGCGTAAATTGATTAAGAGTTCGAAAGGGCACAACCTCAAAGAAAGAAAAGTTTTCCCTAAAAATCTCACTTGTGTAGCATGTGCACAAGGGAAACTTATCATAAGACCCTCACCAGTAAAAGTCACAAAAGAGACTTTAAATTTTGTGGAAAGGATACAAGGTGACATATGTGGACCAATACACCCATCATGTGGGACATTTAGATATTTCATGGTGATGATAGATGCATCAACCAGATGGTCTCACGTATGCTTGTTATCCACAAGAAACTTAGCATTTGCTAAGCTGGTAGCTCAAATCATAAGATTAAGAGCACATTTTCCAGACTTTCCACTTAAGACTATACGTCTAGACAATGCTGGTGAATTTACATCCCAAGCGTTTAATGATTACTGTATGTCCATGGGGGTGAGTATGGAACATCCTGTGGCACATGTCCATACACAAAACGGATTAGCTGAATCCTTCATTAAACGAATACAATTGATAGCTTGACCATTGTTAATGCGATCGAAGCTAGCTTCCTGTGTCGGCTTGGGGACACGCGGTCTTACATGCAGCAGAGCTCATACGCATCAGGCCATCTAGTGAACACAAATATTCACCATCCCAACTATTAACGGGTCAAGAGCCAGACTTATCCCATCTCAAAACATTTGGTTATGCCGTTTATACACCTATTGCTCCACCACAGAGAACTAAGATGGGACCTCAAAGGAGGATGGGAATATATGTTGGATATGAGTCTCCCACTATTATAAGGTATCTTGAGCCACTCACAGGAGATTTATTTAAGGCCAGATACGCGGACTGTCAATTCGTTGAGTCTGAATTCCCTATGTTAGGTGGAGAGACTAGCAAGCTGGGCAAAGAATTAACATGGAATCAAACATCCTTAAATTGGCAAGATCCTCGAACTCTAGCATGTGATGCAGAGGTTCAAACGATTATACATTTACAACAGCTAGCTAATCAATTGCCAGATTCCTTTGCTGACCCAAAGAGAGTAAC
>NC_141891.1:35651482-35680363 GCF_030686135.1 Camelina sativa
TTTTTGCAGTTTCCAGAATGGTATAAGGTTTAAGGAAGACTGCAAAATTTCAGATTGAAATTTGAAGGATGGCCAAGCTGCCGGTCTTTGTATGACCTACAATAAGTCTGTTTGCTCCATTGCTAGAATGACTCGCCTAATCTGAAGGCTTCTGAGACTTTCAATAACCCAAAGCCAACATTCCAATTCCGTCTCTTGCTTTGAGTCCATTCTACTAAAAGCTTTTCGAGAGTGAAGCAGAACCATACCTTTATAATTTCTGAGAACCCATGACGCTCCTCCAAGGTTCTTTTCTCTATCCCAAGAGAAGGCGAAATTGCATTTAAGCCATGATCTCTCAGGTGGTCTCCAAGGAGGCTTTGATTTATGATCTTGAGAGATATCTCTATGAACCTCTGTCTCCTCAATAGATTGAGCTAGAAACCATGCAGCCGAGTCCTCCTTTATCTTGGAAATCATTTAAGGGATCTGAAAGATCCAGCCTTCGAAGACTAAGTTGTTTCTGTTTTTCCAAAGGTTCCAGATAATCCAAGGGATGTTACGCCTAACTTTTCCTTCACCAATACCTTTCTTAGCTAGCAACAGGACATAGTAGAGGTTTTGGTAGAGGGAGTTATCATTGAAACCCGATTCTGGGGAGGGTATATCTGATAAAGCCCAAACCTGACGGGCTAATGGACAGGTAAACAACAGATGGTTAATGGATTCTCCCTCCATTCCACAAATTTGACATCTCGAGTCTAGATGAATCCCTCTTGTCATAAGACGTTCTGCCACAGGGAGGGCTCCACTGATTGCCTTCCAAAGGAAAATTTTGAGCTTTGTTGGAGCTAGAGATTCCCAAATTTTATCCTTGATAGCATTTAGTGAGGGTTGCTGCGAGGCCTCAAGGATAGTCTGAGCATTACGATCCTGATCCGCCAGCCAATAACCTGATCGAACTGAGTATTCTCCACTCTTATTGTGTTGCCAACATTCATAATCCGGGGAAGAAACCACTGGTTTTAATTTGCGGATTAAGGCAATGTCCCCGAGGAAAGAAATGCTCATGTAGAGAAGTAAGATTCCATCTTTTGTGTGCGGATCGATGAGACTTTCCACTTTTAGCTCCAGATCGATGAGGATGTTCTTCATAAGGGGGGCTCTCATTTGACCATCCATAAGCCATTGTCCTGTCCAGACATTTGTAGAAGCTCCATTCCCAATACAATGTCTCAATCCTTTCACTAACAGATCTCTACCAAAAAGGATACTCCTCCAAGCATAAGAGGGTCTGGAGCCTAGAGAAGCGTTAAGAAAGTCAACGTTCGCAAAATAACGGCTCTTCAAAAAGAGGGAAAAGAGACAGTTTGGCTTGTGAAGGAGTCTCCAGGCTTGCTTTGCTAGGAGGGCTTGATTGAAAGCTTCAATATCTTTAAAACCCAAGCCTCCCTGAGTCTTAGAGAGACAAAGTTTATTCCAAGAGATCCAGTGGATTTTCCTCTGATGCTCCATGTTACTCCACCAAAAATCAGACATAGCACTAGAGAGAGAAGAGCATGTAGACTTTGGCAATTTAAAGCATGACATAGCAAAAATTGGCATTGCCATTGCTACGGATTTAATCAATATCTCTTTACCTCCTTGAGATAGTGATCTAGCAAACCATCCCGAGAATCTGTGTTTCAAACGATCGTGAATGTAGGCTAGCATGTCTGCTTTGGACCCACTGAAACACTCCGGTAAGCCTAAGTAAGTTCCAGCGCCCCCTTCATTGGAGATGTTCAGCTTGTTTCTAATTAAAACCTTGACTCCCTCCTTTACCTTTGAGCCGAATGTAATGGACGACTTGGCTAAGTTGATGGTTTGACCAGTAGCTCGACCAAAGCTTTGCAGAATTTGTTTGAGAGATTCACATTGATTCTCATCAGCCTGACAAACAAACAAACTGTCATCGGCGAATAATAAGTGATGAATCGAGGGCCCTTCCAAGGTGAATTGAATACCTGAAATTCGACCGTCTAACTCAGATTTATTCAGGAGATGTGTTAAGCCTTCAGTGCATAAGTCGAAAAGAAAAGGGGAAAGAGGATCCTCTTGTCGCAGTCCTCGTGCTGGAGTTATCATACCAAAAGCCTGTCCATTGATTAAGACAGTGTAGGAGACTGTAGTAACACACTCCATTATCCAACTAATCCACCTCGGAACCTAATCAGAAATTTCACACCTAATGAGTATAATGCATGTCCTTATTTGGACAAGTTGTTAATCTTTTAGCGACTTTTTGTATTTTTGTTTGACTTCGTAATTCATTGCCTAACATCTCCAGTTTTTGTCGGTCATTAAAAACTATAAACCCTGCATTATGAATTTACAATTCGGAATAAAGTCACTCAACATCTTCACGTTATTATCAATCAATTTGGCCCCATTTATATACTATTAGAATTAGACTCGCGCGATGCGCGAGATAACTTTATAATTATTTTAACATATTTTAGATTTAATAAAATATTTAAAATTTTATATTTTGTATTTCGATAAATTATTTTATGTTTATGATTTGGTTTGTTTTTAAAATAAGTATTCTCAGTCACTTAAAATGAATGACTATTGATTAGTTAAGCATTAAACTGAAATTTTTTGTTAATAATTTAATATGAAAGGTTACTTTAAAATATTTAGTCTGTATCCCATAATATATAGAGCTTTTCATGTTTTGATGCACAATCAAGACGTAAAAACATTTTTTACGTTGGGAAAAAGAACATTGATTACGTATAAAATAAAATACGGCTGAGCATGGACATTATGTGTTAGTTTGTCCGTTTTTAACATAATCTACAAAACATTAATATCTTCTAAGACCAGACACCTCCAAGAAGGACGAGACAGTAGCTTGAAGTTTTCGAATAACCTTTTCTTGAGCCGAAACTCATGCTCTTTCTTCATTCTTTGTGTAATTAATTTCATTAATTAGATAACTAAAGGTAACATAAATAATTGTGATATTTATATATTACCAGCATGCTTCACACATGCTTAAAAGTTTTATTATTATTATTATTTGAATGATTTAGCAATAAAATATTTTAATCTTAATGAATTATACAATGACTTCAAATGCATTTGTGTTCTAGAAGTAGAATTCTTTGTGTTTCTTGATTAATTGCATTTGGAAAAGAAAGTTATCTGTTAGATAATTCTATATTTTTATCACGTACTTTATATCTATTGAACATACTAAATGCAATCTGAATTTTAGTTTAGAACTGAGTAAAAAAATGTTATTAATATATACTGATATATTATTATATCAAATAAAATTGCTTTTTTTTTTGTGTTACTTTTCTGTTTAAAAATAATATATATATATATATATATATATATATATATGTTGTATTACACTCAAAATGACCAGCGAAAAAGAGTAAAAACACACCATCGTATTATCGAGTTACTTTTTTTAGTGTTAACTGCATAACCTAAGAGAACATCAAATAACTGTTCACCAGATAATCTTTTTTTTTTTATTCTATGTTTTTATTTCTAAAATCATGTGATGGATGGAAGAAGAAAAAACTACTTCTCCAAGACATTGTCTCTCTCTCTAGAATGCAATTGGGATTAGCTTAGGATGATCTTTGGATCTTCAACTTGCACAGATGGTCAAATCTCATTGCCTTGCTCTGCTTGCGGGTGAGAACTATCATGACATCATCAACAATCGATCATGGCTAAGAAAATTAATGGAACATATGAGAAGAGAACATAAGTGCATACATAATATAATCCAAACAATAATGTTGTGAAAAGAAATTAGATGTTAATTATATGTTAAGAAAATAATTAAGACTAAATTGTGTAAGAAAATAAAAACTGAATTTGGAAGAATCACATGGCTTTGGAAACCCATATCATGAGATATATGTCACTTAGACGTCCAAATCTTCCTTGACCCTAAACTTTTAACCATGGCAAAATCTTTCTCATCATAAGTCATAACCTATAAATAAAATAAAGGACCATGGAAATGGTTATCAGAAAGAAAGTTAATAAATACATACAAACACATCTGTAACTTAAGGAACAAATTTAAAATAATAGTATTCGAAACAGTTAATATTTGTTTAAACTCATTTTCATAGGTAATAAATACAAACACACTTGTACAAAATATAGCATGAGTAATAAGTAGCATAAATATTGTGACTAAGATATAAAATCTATTAGGGTTTATGAATTACGGTCTAAAACTAAAAATTATCAATTGGATCATGGGTAATAAATATAAAAACACTTGTATAAAATATAGCATGGGTAATAAATAGCATAAATATTGTGATTAAGATATAAATCTATTAGGGTTTATGAATTATGATCTAAAACTAAAAAAATTATCAATTGGATCAAAAAAAAAAAAACAATTACAATATTGATATACAAAATAGGAATTTGAAACAACATTTACCAATATTTACAAGTGAGAATGTGTTATGTGCCTAAGACCTTCTTCAACTAAATCTTTCTAATGAATAACCACATTTCACATGGTCACTTCTATATATGCTCCAAAATTTCGACTCAACTTATTTATTTCAAAACTTACAAATGTCAAATAAAGAAAAAAGTTAAATATTACAACATTTAGAAAATTATGTGAGAGGTAGAACATGATATTTGATGAAGACTTTGTCAAGCTATTTATAGATAAATTTGTAGTAGTATGAGAGGTTTTTCAGTTTTTTTTTTTGTCAAACATCATAGGAATTATGGTTACATTTCAAAGAATAAATATACCATAGGTTTTGTCTATGTTTTTTTGTTTTTGTTTTTTTTGTAAAACACAAAGTGTATTGCAGTTAATACTTTAAAGAGTATTCATATGATGTAAGATTTGTTTTTAATTTTTTTCAAACATCATGGGAGTTATATTTTAAAGAATTAATATGCAATAAACTGTGTTAATGATTACTATTAAAAAAAATAAAATATCATATTGTTTTATATCTTTAAATTATTTTAGAATAAATTGATTTGATCTTTTGGCACAAAAACAGTGAAATATATTATGTTTTTTTGTCAACAAATGATTATTATAATATTATAATATTATAATATTATAGTATTTTTATAGTTTGAAATTAGTAAAGAATTTAATAACCATCATATTATATTTTTCCAAAATTATGAGATTAATATTTAGATCTTTAAGTATTGGAAATTTTATTTTGTCCAAAATTATAATATTAATATTTAATTCTTTCTTATTTGCAAAATTATAATGTTATAGTAATTATATAAAAATTTGATAAATGATACCTATGCGAAATTATAATGTTATGGTAATTATATAAAATATTGATAAATAATATCTATATATAATTACTAAAAAAACATTGCATATATAAATGTCAATATATTTTTAAGTACAGAAATATCATTTAAACTTAGTGAATATGAAAAATAATGTATGTAATTTTGAGAAAAATGAATTAAAAGAATTGAATAATTGAGAAGTGAATACATGTGTCAAAAATATAGGCTGCCAAATGTAAAATTAAAAACAAACCTTCTCATATTATATAAGATATACGCGATGAAGGTCCTTTAATTCTTATCCCAATAAAAGCATTTTCCAGATTCACTCAACAAACAAAACCCTTTCAATATTTTTTTTTGCAGATTGTTTTCTAAAAAGCTTTTGAGATATTGATCTTCTCTCCATCATACTCCATGGATCCTTTATCTCTTTCAACTTCTTTGTCACGAAATCGGAAACTGAACAAGAGGAAGACGGCTGTGGAAATTTGTGTTAATGTTATTCATGTGTAGCCTTTACATTATATAGCAAACCTAGATGCAGGAAAAGGAAACTAAGAATATACAGACTCTAGACATGGTAGTCGAATATACAGAGAGTAAATGAGATATGAGAGAGAAGAATAATAAGGTGTGCTACGCTTAACACCCCCCCCTCAAGTTGGAGCATGGGGATTTCTAATGCCCAACTTGAAAACCATGGATTGAAAAGGACCACAACCAAGTGCCTTGGTGAGCACATCAGCGAGCTGCTCCGTAGTATGAACTTTCTTGGTGCAGATCACGCCATCCAGAATAGCATTACGAACATTGTGACAATCAATTTCAATGTGTTTTGTGCGTTCGTGAAAAACAGGATTTGCAGCTATGTATAACGCAGCTTGGCTATCACAATGTAAGGCAGTAGGTTCATGTTGCTTAACACCAAGATCAGCCAGTAGCACACGTAACCAAATCAACTCGTTAACGGTCTTTGACATACAGCGGTACTCGGCCTCAGCAGATGATTGAGACACAACTTTTTGTTTCTTCGTTTTCCAATATATGGGAGAAGTGCCAAGAGTGATAAACCAACCACTAAGAGAGCGTCGAGTCAGATGACACCCCCGCATAATCAGAGTCACACCACCCATGAAGTTTTAAATCACAGTCTGAGTTTAAGAAGATACCTTGCCCAGCATTGCCTTTCAAATAATGAACGACCCGCAACGCCGCTGTCCAGTGATCAATGCGTGGTTTTTGCATAAACTGTGCAAGAATGTGGACACTGTAAGCAAGGTCCGGACGTGTCGCTGCAAGATAGATCAACCTCCCAACAAGACGTCTATAGCGTTGAGGATCAACTAAGAGAGCACTCTCACTTAGAGCCAGATAATGTTGTTGTTCCATAGGAGATTCAGCTGGTTTTGATCCAAGTAAGCCAGCTTCACTTATAATATCCAATGCGTATTTTCTTTGGCTGAGGAAGAGTCCTTCACGTCGCCTAGCCACTTCAATTCCCAAAAAATATTTCAGGGACCCAAGATCTTTCATGTGGAAGCATTCACCCAAATATCGTTTAAACGCAGCGATTGCAGTATGATCATTACCTCCAATGATCAAATCATCGACGTAGACTAAGATATAAATCTCACTTCCTGTACTGTGTCGCAAAGAGAATAGAGAGTAGTCAGAGTATGACTGGATAAAACCGTATTTCGTCAAAGCTGTACTCAATTTAGCAAACCAGCATCGTGGTGATTGCTTAAGCCCATAAAGAGATTTCTTAAGCCGACAAACAAGAGTCTTGTCCTCCGTGCGAAAACCAGGTGGTGGTGTCATATACACCTCTTCGTCAAGATCGCCATGTAAAAAGGCGTTGTGTACATCCATCTGATGTAACTCCCAACCTCGAACCGAAGCCACACTAAGAAACGCACGAACAGTAGTCATTTTAATGACCGGAGCGAAAGTATCTTTGTAATCTACTCCTTCAATCTGCTTATTCCCAAGTGCTACTAAACGGGCTTTGTATCTTTCGATATTTCCATCAGCACGATATTTGATTCGGAAGACCCATTGACTACCGATGACATGTTTCCCAGGAGGCAAATGCGTTAGATCCCATGTTTTATTATCCTCAAGAGCATCAACCTCCATACGCATAGCATCTCTCCACACTTTCTCAGCGACGGCATCCCGAAAAAATCTAGGTTCAACACCAGCTGTAATGGAGGCTAAGAAAGCTCGATGTGAAGGAGAAAAATTTTCATAAGCAACATATTCAGATATTGGATAGATGCAGTCGAATGGTTCTGTTTCAATATCGAATGAATCAATCTCCACACCATGAAAACCATCGATAGGAATTGTATGTAGCACATAATCTTGCAACTTAGCTGGCTTACGTTTTTCCCTGCACCCACGACCCAACTCTGCAACTCTGTTTTCATTATCTAACTCTTCGACAACAGGGGTAGTGACAGGAGCAGAGCTTTCTCTCACAGGAGAGACACCAGAACGATCAGGAAGCACAACAACATCACCATGTTGATCTGCTGAGATCAAGTTGTCGACAGTGGATGTCTCTGCAACCGGTGATGTCTCGACAACCTCCGCAACCGGTGATGTTTTTGCAACTGGAAACGACGAAGTCTCTGCAACCGGTGATGTTTCTGCAGCTGGAAACGACGAAGTCTCTGCAACTGGTATATCAAAATCATTAAACAAATCCCAATCAATGACATCACCAGGTTCTCTATCGCCAAGTGACGGAATTTGGAACGGAAATGTGTCCTCAACAAACACAACATCTCGAGAGGAAAAAATTTGATTTGTGTCGAGATCAAATAAATTCCAACCCTTTTTACCATATGGATATCCAACAAAAATGCAACGCCGACTTCTAGAGCTGAATTTATCACCATTCCTTTTCTGATTATGTGCGAAGGCCAAACAACCAAAAACACGCAGATTGTCATACGACGGAGGCGAACCATAGAGAAGCTCATATGGCGTTTTTCCATTCAAAACGCTTGACGGAGTTCTGTTGATGAGATATGCTGCAGTGAGAATCGTTTCTCCCCAAAATTTAACAGGTAGAGAGGATTGAAAAAGGAGAGCACGGGCTACATTTAAAATGTGACGATGCTTACGCTCAACTCTTCCATTTTGTTGTGGAGTTCCAACACAAGATGTCTGATGTAAAATTCCTTTTTCTCGAAACTCAGCTGAGAGACATGTGAATTCTGTGCCGTTATCACTTCTTACAATCTTGATATTTTTCTCAAATTGTCGCAGAACAAATGCTATGAAATTTCTAAGAGTTTGACCGACTTGTGTTTTATCATGAAGAAGATAAACCCACAAGCCACGAGAATGATCATCGACGATTGTCAAAAAATAGTAAGAGTTGCACATAGTTGGAGTTCGGTAAGGCCCCCACAAGTCACAATGGATCATATCAAAAATCCCATTACTTTTATTATCACTTGAATGAAAAACATCACGACATTGTTTGGCTTGAAGACAAGTATCACAAGTCGAAAAATCTTTAACTCTAGTACCAATAGAAGGAAGCAAATCAAAAACTCGGTTTGACGGGTGTCCTAGCCGTTGATGCCAAACATCTTCAGCTCCGTCTTTATTCATACGTAAAGCAGCAAAAGTTGTCACACGCCGAAAGAAATACAAGCCATCTCGAAGCTCACCCGCGCCACTGAGGCTCTTCGTCAAACGGTCCTGAATAACACAACCCTTGTTAGCTATCTGCATAACACAATCTAACTCTGCAATCAGCTGTGATACTGAGATCAAGTTGCATCTCAACTCTGGAACTAGCAACACATTCTGTAGACTAAACTCAGCATCGAACCTAACTGTTCCCTTTTTCCGTGAGACAGTTTTATTTCCATTTGGAAAACCAATTGCACACGGTAATATATACTTCAGATCAATCAAAAATTCACTATTTCCAGTCATATGATTCGATGCACCTGTATCTAAAACCCAGTCAAGAGATTCGAGGTTACCGTTTAGACGAGGTGCAGTTCCTTGTTTTTGAACATCCAAGAGCTTGATCAATGCAGTCCACTGTTCATTAGTGAGACCAGTGTACCCAGACTTCTCTGCAGCAGCACTTGCTTCACCTGCCTCTTGTACAACTACTGCATTTGCGCGAACAGCTCCTCCACGTCCACGTCCTTTGGCTCCACGACCTCCTTGTCGAGATTTTTCCATCCACCATTCTGGATATCCAATCGTTTGAAAATAGGTTTCGGCTGTGTGACCAGTTTTCTTGCAGCTTACACATACAAGCTTGCTCTTATCTTCAAAGCCACCACTTGTTCTGCCTGTCCTTTTCACAAATGCCACTTGTGTGTTTTGTTGTTCTCTTCCGCGCATCACGGTCTGAACACGTTCCACCGATTTGATCTTAGCATAGACCTGGTTCATTGTGGGAAGAGGATCAGTATTGATTATAGCAGAGCGTACACCTCCATACACCGTTTCGTCCAAGCCAAGAAGAAACTGATGCACTTTTTCATCTTCACGCTTCTTCTCTGCTTCGGCTCCGAGGTTACACTTGCAGCCACCACACCGACAAACCAAAATCTTATCATAATTCATCAAGTCTTCCCAAAGGATCTGCAATTTCCCATAGTACTCAATAATAGTCATGCTTCCTTGCCTTAGATTTGCAAGTTCAGCCTTAATTTCTTGGATTCGCGGACCATTCCCTTCAGAGAATCGATCTTTGATTTCTTGCCACAGCTCCAATGGATCTTCTTTATTTGCAAGAGTGCGACGCACCTTTGGAATTTGCAGACACCCAATCTTCATACTCATCAGAGTCTTCTTTAGGTCTCGTGATTGTCCCATCAACGAAACCATATTTCTTCTTCACGCGCAGAGCAGTTCGCACTGCCTGTGCCCATCATCAAAGTTATCACCATTAAATTGAACTTGAGCGATAACTGCACCTGGATTTTCATTTGCAGCCAATTGATAGTTTGGCGCAATAGTTTTTGTAGTGTTCAAAGTCTTTTCCACAGTCGTCTCAGATTTCAGATCTGCCATTTTTGATTGGCTCTGATACCATGAACAAGAGGAAGACGGCTGTGGAAATTTGTGTTAATGTTATTCATGTGTAGCCTTTACATTATATAGCAAACCTAGATGCAGGAAAAGGAAACTAAGAATATACAGACTCTAGACATGGTAGTCGAATATACAGAGAGTAAATGAGATATGAGAGAGAAGAATAATAAGGTGTGCTACGCTTAACAGAAACACGATGTCTTCCCGAGTTTCCACGGGGCAGATTTTCGAAAAAACTTTCTTGCTCACATCCTAAAAGAATTCAAAGGAAAGGGAATCGATCCGTTCATCGATAATGATATCCAGAGGACCATGTCTATCGGTCCTGCGCTCAAAGAAGCTATCAGAGGATCAAAGATCGCGATTGTTTTGCTTTCAAAGAACTATGCTTCTTCGTCGTGGTGCCTGAATGAGTTGGTGGAGATCATTAAGTGCAGAGATGAATTGAAACAAAAAGTGATGACCATATTCTATGACGTTGATCCAACAGATGTAAAGAAGCAGACCGGAGATTTTGGGAAGGTTTTCGAAAGAACTTGTAAAGACAAAACAAAAGAGGAGATTGAGAGATGGAGAAAAGTTTTGAAAGTTGTGGCGACAACCGCTGGAGAGCACAACTGGTTTGCCCTCTTGATTTTGTTTTAGCTTACCCTAAGTAAATATTTTGTGATACACCAAATTATATTTATTAGTGGTATCTTTTTAGAAACTAACAAGAAAAGCAATACATTTTTTTTATATAACTAATGTGTTGAGAAATGTTTATAATTAACGAATCTATAAATTATCTCTCTATTTTTCTAGGGATAATGAAGCAACTATGATTGAAAAAAATCACCATTGATGTTTTAGACATGCTTAGTAGATCCCCAAGGTCTAGAGATTTTGACGATTTCATTGGGATGGAAGCTCATACGGAAAAAGTGAAATCGTTGTTGGACCTAGACTCTAATGAAGTGAGGATGATTGGGATTTGGGGTCCGTCTGAGATTGGGAAGACAACCATTGCCAGAGTCTTACACAGCAAGTTATCTAGCGATTTTGAATTGAGTGCCTTTGTTGAGAATATTAAAGATTTGATGTATACAAGATCTATAAGTTCTGACGATTATAGTGCAAAGTTGCACTTACATAAACACTTATTGTCCAAGATACTCAACCATAAGGATATGGAGCTTCCTCATTTAGGAGTTGCACGCGATAGGTTGAACGACAAGAAAGTGGTTATTGTTCTTGATGGCATTACTCAATCAATGCAACTAGATGCTGTCGCAAAAGAAACTCAATGGTTCGGTAGTGGGAGTCGGATTATCATCACAACACAGGACCAAAAACTTTTGAAGGCACATGATATCGACCATATATATAAGGTTGAGTTTCCATCAACATATGAAGCTTATAAAATCTTTTGTATGTATGCTTTTGGTAAAAAGTTTCCTAAAGATGGGTTCGAGGAGCTTGCTTGGGAAGTTACACAACTTTTAGGTAACCTACCATTGGGACTAAAAGTTATGGGCTCCCACTTCCGAGGAATGTCTAAGGATGAGTGGGTAAATGCACTACCAAGGTTAAATCGCCTTGATCCTAGTATTGAAAGCATTTTAAATTTCAGTTATGATGCTTTATGCTGTGAAGATAGAGATTTGTTCCTTCATATAGCATGCCTTTTCAACAATGATGAAATGGTGAAAGTTGAATATTATCTTGCTATAGATTTCTTGGGTGTGAGGCATGGGCTTCACCTATTAGCTGAAAAATCTCTCATAGCTCTTGATATCACAGGTATTAACTGTAGAGTGATAAAAATGCATAATCTACTAGTACAATTGGGCAGAGAAATTGTTCGTCATCAATATGGGCTCCATTCCATGCACGAGCCTGGGAAGCGTCAGTTTTTGGTTGATGCTAGAGATATTTGTGAAGTACTTACTGATGGCACGGTTAGTTTACATTATATTATTGTATTACGTTTCCTTGTTCTCTACAAATTAAATTTGTTTAATAGCCTATTATCTCTCATTTTCCACATTCTTTTGGTCTTTTTGCAGGCTAGTGCAAGTGTTATAGGTATATATTTCGACTTAGATAACCTATCAGACGGATTAAGTATAAGTGAGAAAGCGTTTGAAGGAATGTCTAATCTTAAATTCTTAAGATTTTTGGACCCATACGGCGACCAAAGCCATAAGTTGTACTTACCGCAAGGTTTGAATTATCTAACTCATAAACTTAGGTTAATAGAATGGAACTGTTTTCCGACGAGAAGCTTGCCTTCCAATTTGTCTACGAAGTACCTAGTCAACCTAAATATGCAGAAAAGCAAACTTGAGAAGTTGTGGGAAGGAAAGCAGGTACATAATTGTTGTGTGTTCTCTCTATTTGGATTATTTTGTTATGTTAATTATTCTTTGAACTTAATCTTAATTTTGGAAGTTTATTTTTAGTTTCATATGCTTAGTCAATGTGTTTACATCTGTTATCTTTATTTGTTTGTACAGTCACTTAGCTTGGAAACCTGAAGTGGATGAATTTAAGTAACTCGAGAAACCTAAGGGAGCTACCTGATCTCTCAACTGCGACTAACCTTAAAGATTTGAATCTCAATAGATGCTCAAGCTTGGTGGAGATTCCTTTCTCTATTGGAAACACCACTAATCTCCAGAAACTGAATCTGAGAATGTGCACTAGCTTGGTGGAGCTTCCCTCTTTTATAGGAAGACTTCATAAATTGCAAGATTTAACATTACGGGGATGCTCAAAGCTAAAGGTGCTTCCTACCAACATCAACTTGAAATCTTGCGATAAACTTGATCTCGCTGATTGCTTATTGTGAAAAATTTTCCTGAGATCTCCACAAACATTGAGCATCTCAGTCTCACGAGAAGTGCAATAAAAGAAGTACCGCCAAGAATCAAGGAATTCCATGACAATGTCATACCATGAAAACCTCAAGGAATTCCCACATGCTTGACACCATCACAATGTTGTCTTCAAACGATACTGAAATGCAAGAGCTTCCTTTGTGGGTCAAGAAAATATCTCGTCTTGAGACACTTCTACTAGATGGATGCAAGAAGCTGGTAACAATCCCACAGCTTTCTGATTCTTTATCAAACATAGGGGTAATAAATTGCGACTCACTAGAGAGGCTTGATTGCTCCTTTCACAATCATCCAAAGATGTTTATCGGCTTTGTTAATTGCTTGAAGCTGAATAAAGAAGCGAGAGAACTCATCCAGACTAGTAGTAGTCAAACAGTGATAAAAGACTGTGGGGTACTCCAACTCTAAGCCCCTTCCTTTTTTTTTGGAGAAAAACAACTCAAGACGGGTAGGCCTAAGTATCTGTTGGGCATAGAGCTTCGTCGAATAAGTGAGAGCTGTTTGACTTCATCCAGCACTGCCATAATATCATCTGCAAACACACAAACAGGGAAGCTTGAAGACAAAGCTAGCATGCACAGACATTCGAGACGAGCTCTGAGTGGATTTGCAAAGGTTACTTTTTTCTTATACTCACGGGCCACATTATAGGGTCATGTGGAAACGTCTGTTGATATCTACTTTAATCCTCGCTCACTCGCCTTTACAGCGATCTTACATTGTACAAAAATTTCCTGTGTATTATTAAGCTAACCTTTGCAACTTCAGTACTCATGTAGTCACTATCATGGTTCAATTGATAGCTCTCTATGGAACAAAGAAAATAAAAAAGATAGGTGAGAAATAGTTTCTTGCTTAACAAGCAATCTGTAAAACCTAATCTACTCGCTTGAGATTAGATCGGACTCGAATCAATGAAAGAACAAGAAAAGAAACGAGAAACGACACAAGAAGATTTAACGAGTTTGGGTTTCGATGTGAAGCCCTACGTCTCGCCGGCGACGGTACACCGGAATCCACTAACTCAGCTCAAACTTGAGCTTATACTTTGTCAGTTACAATCGCTCAAATCTCTCTATACAACTCTCTCTCTTTCAACAAAATGAAATCGATACAGTCGAAGGAAGAAGATGATAGATCTTTTAAGGATCTAACAAACCCTCACACGTGCAAGCGTGTGACCAATGAGAAAGGAGCGCGTTGACACTTTAAGTGGATAACCGAGACTTAATCAGTCTCAATTGAACCAACCGGTTCACCAGCTAAACCAGCTTCCTGGAAACCTTCTAACCCAATTAGAACCTTTCCAACACTTGGTTAATTCCACATTAACCTTCTGATCTTTGTACTATAACCTTCAAATCTCCACTTTAGTCAAAGATCTCTTTCTTGGTGAATCCTTGTATCCAAACCCGGACACCTGCTTAACGTCCACAACTGGACTCTCTAATTTCTCGAGACTCGAAGCATCTGTAATGCTTCCTGAAACTTCCAAACTGGTAAAACCTTAGTAAAGATATCCGCAGGATTGCTCTCCGTAGGAATCTTCACTACACTGATAACACCCTTGCTGATAAGATCCCTCAGGAAGTGATACTTGACATCAATGTGCTTTGTCCTCTCATGAAACACAGCATTCTTTGACAATGCTATCGCACTCTGCGAATCACAGTGCACCTTAACCGTATCCTGCGGAAACCCAAGTTCTTCAGCTAGACCCTTAAGCCACACTGCTTCCTTAACAGCTCTAGACAATGCAATATACTCAGCCTCGGTAGAAGACTGAGCTACCACTTTCTGAAGGGTTGACCTCCAGCTAATAGGATTGCCTCCTGCAGTAAAAACCATACCAGAAGTAGACCTCCTTTGAGTAGCATCTGACGCATAGTCAGAATCACAGTAACCAGTGACAACGAATTCTCCCTGCTTTTTGAAGCTTAAACCCAAATCAACAGATTCCCTCAAATACCTGAAGACCCATTTAACAGCTTGCCAATGAACTTTGATAGGTCGACTCATAAACCTGCTGATCAGACCCACAGGATGAGCCAAATCAGGTCTGGTGCCTATCATCCCATACATGAGACTTCCCACTGCACTCTGATAAGGAATTTTCCTCATGTAATCTGCCTGTCGACTTGACTCTTCTTCAGATGCAGCCCTTAACTTGAAATGAGCACCAAGAGGAGTCGCAACAGACTTTGCTTGATCTATTCTAAACTTCCCAAGAATCTTCTTTAAGTAACTTTCCCGAGAAATCTTCAACCTGTTTGTTGACCTGTCACGAACAATCTCCATCCCTAAAATCTTCTTAGCTTCCCCAAGATCCTTCATTTCAAACTCCAAGCTTAACAGTGACTTCAGACTCTGGATCAAGTCCACATCCGTTGAAGCTATTAACATATCATCAACATAAAGGAGTAGATAAACGTAGGCTCCACCTTTAACCTTCTTGTAGTAAACACAGCTATCGTAGTTGCTCCGGTTGAAGCCAATTTGAGTCATGAACTCATCGAACCTCTTATTCCACTACCTGGGAGCTTGCTTCAGCCCATACAGCGACTTCTTTAGTAAACAGACCTTCTCCGGATATTTCTTGCTTACAAACCCTTCCGGCTGCTCCATGATAATATACTCATCTAATTACCCGTGTAGAAAGGTCGTCTTCACGTCCAACTGATGCAACTCCATATTATAGTGATTCACCGCTGCTAACATGTACCGAATAGAAACATGTTTGACCACCGGAGCAAAGATCTCCTGATAGTCAACTCCTTCTTTCTGCGAGAAGCCTCTGGCAACCAGCCTTGCTTTAAACCTCGGTGGATCAGAATCTGTCATTCCTGCTTTCCGTTTGAAGATCCACTTGCAGCTTATTGGCTTACAATCTTTCGGCCTGTCTATCAAATCCCCGGGTGTTGTTCTTGTACTGGGAACTGATCTCCTCTGTAGCTGCTTCCATCCATTTGTCACTATCTGGATCCCTGAGAGCCTCAGCAAAGCTTTCCGGCTCAGTGAGACCTCCATCTTCAGACAAGAAACACACATATGCCTCCATATCATCCTCCTCAGTGCCTACATCATAATCCCGGAACCTCACAAGAGGCACAACCTGTCTCCTAACTCGATCCCTGGCTAACTGATAGCTACCTGGATCCTGATGACCCTCACTTTGACTTACAACTTCAGTAATCTGAACCTCAAGATCAACCACGACCTGCTCAGAAGAATCACCTTGTTCCGGTAAAACTCCACCTTGAGTAGAATCCCCTAAGATCCTGTATTCACCTGCAAAATCAAAACTTAAAGGTTTATCAGTAGACAAAACAAGTTTATCACTACCTGTGCTTGAGTCAGACTTAAAGTCCTTGAACATCACATCCTCCTTGAAGACCACGTTCCTACTGATAACACACTTCTTGTCATCTAGAACCCATATCCGAAACCCCTTAACTCCATCTGGGTAACCAGTGAAGACTCCTTTCTTTGCTCTTGGCTCTAACTTTCCTTCATTCGAATGAATATCTGCCAAACAACCAAACCTTCTCAAACCATCTAAGGAAGGCATCACCGACGTCCACATCTCCTCAGGAACCTTGAAATCAATGGCTGAAGAGGGAGATCGGTTTATCAAGTAAACAGCTGTAGATGCAGCTTCTGCCCAAAACCTCTGCCCGAGACCACTCTCACTTAACATGCTCCGAACCTTGTTCATAATAGTTCTGTTGAGTCTCTCTGCCACTCCGTTTTGTTGAGGAGTGTATGTGCATGTCCTGTGTCTGACAACACCTTCATCTTTGCAGAAACGATCAAACTGTTGATTGCAGAACTCCAGACCGTTGTCTGTGCGAAGCTTCTTGACCTTTCTCTCTGATTGAGTCTCCACCATCTTCTTCCAGTCAACGAAACTCCTGAACGCCTCATCCTTAGATCTCAAGAAGTAAATCCAAACTTTCCTGGAATAATCATCTGTGAAAGAGATGAAATACTGACACCTCCCCAAACTCATAGGTACATTGGGAGAACCCCACAAATCAGAATGCACATAGTCCAATTTTTCCTTGGTAACATGCTGAGCTGAACCAAAACTCACCTTGTGAGTCTTACCGAAGACACAATCTTCACAGAAGTCAACCCCCGAAATTTTACTGTCTTTAAAGCAACCTTTCTTAGCTAGAACCTGAAGACCCTTCTGACCAATGTGCCCTAACCGACTGTGCCACAACAGACTCTGCTCATCTGCTTGAGCAGAACAGCTGGCTCATTTACTTCTGCAACGTGTGCTTCTGCAGACTTAGCAAACCCATCCAGAATGTAAAGAGTTTGACGCCTAGTACCCTTCATGAACACTGTAAAACCTTTCACGACTTTGAGAACGCCATTTCCACCCCTAAACTCACATCCTTTCAATTCCAAAGTACCAAGAGATATCAAATTCCGGGATATGTCAGGCATAAACCTGACATCATGCAACACAAAAGTAGTACCATCTGGGTTCTGAAACCTGATTGACCCTATTCCTTTCACTTCACAGTAAGTGTTGTTAGCCATTCTGACCTTCCCACTTGACAGCTCGTTCAACTCCATGAACAGCTCTCTCTTTGAAGTCATATGAAAGGAACAAGCTGAATCCAAAATCCACTCGTCATGACTAATCTCTCCTGTTGCCAAATTAACTTCTGAAGCAACCAAACCTAATAAATCCTGAGCATCGTCCTTAACCATTGCTGCCTCGCCTTGGTTTTGTGACTGAGTAGTCTTTCCCTTGTTCCTCTCTAACCACTTATAGCATTGTTTCTTGTAGTGGCCCTCCTTTCCACATACCCAACAAATCTTTTTTCCACCATCTCTTGATTTAGACCTCTGCCTATTCTTGTTATTGTTCTGCTGAGGTTGTCTGTTCTCTGACCTTCCTCTAACGAAATGAGCCTCAGAGATATTCTTCAAACCGTTACTATCCCTAAGTTCCATCTCCTTTGATCTAGCAGCACTCGCAACTTCCTCAAACTTGATCCCTTCTCTACCGTACCTCAAAGTTTCCTTGAGTAATTCATACCTAGCTGGGAGAGAACTAAGAAGCAAGACTGCCTGAACCTCATCTGGAACCTCTATATCTAGATGGCTGAGATCAGCTATCAACTTCAAGAATTCATCAATATTTTCGTCTAAAGTTTTAGACTCATGCATCTTGAAGTTGTAAACCTTGAGTTGAAGATAAACCCTATTTGGTAGAGTCTTTACCATGAACAGATGCTCTAAGGTTAACCACGTCTCTGCAGCAGTAGCGCACTTCTCGATCTTCCTCAAAACTTTATCTCCAACATTCAAGAAGATGACATGCTTTGCCTTATCACAGCGATCGAGCCTTGTAGCTTCATCCTCGATCTGCTTCTTCTTCTGTCCTGGATCTGACTCTTCAGATTCTGTTAGCACCTTAGGTGTGTGCTCCGATAACACATCCTTCAATCCGAGGACGCTCAGATGTGCGAACATCCTTGTTCTCCATAAAGAGAAATCTCCAGTTCCATCGAACAACGCGACTTCTAACTTCGCACTCATCGTAGACCTTGATTCGACTTAGAACGCAGCCTTGGCTCTGATACCAATTTGTAAAACCTAATCTACTCGCTTGAGATTAGATCGGACTCGAATCAATGAAAGAACAAGAAAAGAAACGAGAAACGACACAAGAAGATTTAACGAGTTCGGGCTTCGATGTGAAGCCCTACGTCTCGCCGGCGACGGTACACCAGAATCCACTAACTCAGCTCAAACTTGAGCTTATACTTTGTCAGTTACAATCGCTCAAATCTCTCTCTACAACTCTCTCTCTTTCAACAAAATGAAATCGATACAGTCGAAGGAAGAAGATGATAGATCTTTTAAGGATCTAACAAACCCTCACACGTGCAAGCGTGTGACCAATGAGAAAGGAGCGCGTTGACACTTTAAGTGGATAACCAAGACTTAATCAGTCTCAATTGAACCAACCGGTTCACCAGCTAAACCAGCTTCCTAGAAACCTTCTAACCCAATTAGAACCTTTCCAACAGTTGGTTAATTCCACATTAACCTTCTGATCTTTGTACTATAACCTTCACAATCCTCAATTAATGTATTGAAATTTTCATTCCTTTAATCCCTATCTCCACTTGTCAAAACTGAGAATCTCAATACCATTAGTCTTCATCTTGACTATGTATTTCTTTTTAATAAAATCTTGACTATGCTCCATCTGCTATATAATACAATTTAATTTAGAGGTTCCAAATTTATCTTATAAAATACAGTCGAGATTATATATACACCTACATCATATAAAGAAAAAAAAAAAGGTTTTACACCTAATCGATACACCTATATATTTAGCATTTATACAAGTTGTAATTTTTTAAGTGAAGTTTTGTTTATTTTTGTTTGAACTGTGGCTAAACAATTGTATGCGTCATTGTCTAAACGTCCGCAGTTTTAGTAGGACATTGATCATCGCTCCATTTTAAGCGTTTTTTCCAAGAAAATATGATAGAAAATTGTATACACCATACATTATTTAACTTTAAGTATCAGTTTAAACTTTAAAACAAGTTGTGATTTTGTAAGTAAAGTTTTATTTTATTTTTTTGTGTGACTTGTGGGCTAAAATATTATGCGATCTTACCATTGTTTATCGATCCTTTTTCGGCGTTTTCCAAGAAATTATGACTATATTAGTATAAAACATGCGTCATTAGGAAAGTTTCGTTCCATCTTCAACGTCCATTATCCTCTTTCCAAGAAAATTACATGATTAAATATTATAAACCCTACATCATTGTAGGAGATGAACCCCACATTTTTACGTTATTATCAATTGAGCCTCATTATTTATAGTTCACATTACTAGATATTTGAGTTCAGTTGTGCCAATTAATGTATTTTATAAATTACAGGTGTATAATTGTAAGAACTAAAGTCTAAAACCAAAAAGGAGATTAATAGTATAATGGAAAACTCGAAAGAAAAGATGAGAAACAATTCGTAAGAAACTAAAAGTGTAGGAACTCGTTAGAAGTTCTTTTATGCCTCTCTCAATAAACAAACTAGCCATTTCCATTTCCTTCTGCAGATTGCTTTCTGAAAAGCTTTGAGATATTGATCTTCTCTCAATCATACTCCATGGATTCCTCTTTCTACTATGGTTTTTGCGTTGCTGCAATAAACTTCTTCACTCTTTTCGGTACAATACTTTTCATGTTTTATGGAAAAATAAAATCCCATCAAAAAAACAAAAAAATTGTTGCTTCTTCTCCTTCTTCCTCTACTTTATCTCTTACATCAACCCCATCTTCTTTGTCTCGAACCCGGAAACACCATGTCTTCCCAAGCTTCCACGGAGCAGATGTTCGAAAAACCTTTCTTACTCACATCCTAAAAGAGTTCAAAGGAAAGGGAATTGATCCATTCATTGATAATGATATCGAGAGGAGCAAGTCAATCGGTCCTGAGCTCATAGAAGCTATCAGAGGATCGAAGATAGCGATCGTATTGCTCTCGAGAAACTACGCTTCTTCGTCGTGGTGCCTTAACGAGTTGGTGGAGATCATGAAGTGCAGAGAAGAGTTTGGTCAAACAGTGATGACCATTTTCTATGACGTTGATCCAACAGATGTAAAGAAGCAGACCGGAGATTTTGGTAAGGTCTTCAAAAGAACTTGTAAAGACAAAACAAAAGATGAGATTAAGAGATGGACAAAAGTTTTGGAAGGTGTGGCGACAATAGCTGGAGAGCATTCGCGCAACTGGTTTGTCCTTTTGAATTCCACTTGTTGTGATTCACATTTTACTAACACATTTAAACTATATTTATTTGTATTAATACATATTTTGGATGTGTATGTGATTTTTTTAATGAATAATTAACATAAGTATAAATCGATCACTTCATTTGTTAGGGATAATGAAGCAGCCATGACTGAAAAAATCGCCACTGATGTGTCAAACATGCTGAATACTTCTACACCATCAAGAGATTTTGATGGTTTAATTGGGATGGGAGCTCATATGAAAGAAATGGAATCATTGTTATGCCTAGGCTCTGATGAAGTAAGGATGATTGGGATTTGGGGTCCGTCTGGGATTGGGAAGACCACCATTGCCAGGGTCTTGTATAGCCAATTTTCTGAAAATTTTGAATTGAGTGTCTTCATGGAAAGTATCAAAGAGTCGATGTATACAAGACCAGTTTGTTCTGATGAGTATAGTGCAAAGATGCAGTTACAAAAAAGATTCATGTCCCAGATAATTAACCATAAGGATATGGAGCTTCCTCATTTAGGCATTGTCCAAGATAGGTTGAATGACAAGAAAGTGCTTATTGTTCTCGATAGCATTAACCAGTCAATGCAACTAGATGCTATCGCGAAAGAAACTCGGTGGTTTGGTCATGGAAGTCGGATTATCATCACAACACAAGACCAAAAACTTTTGAAGGCACATGGAATCAACCATATTTACAAGGTGGAGTTTCCATCAGCATATGAAGCTTATCAGATGTTTTGTGTGTCTGCTTTTGGCCAAAACTTCCCTAAAGATGGTTTCGAGGAGCTTGCATGGGAAGTTACAAAACTTTTAGGTCATCTACCATTAGGACTAAGAGTTATGGGATCCCACTTCCGGGGAATGTCTAGGGATGAGTGGGTAAATGAACTACCAAGGTTAAAGACTCGCCTTGATGCTGGTATTCAAAGCATTTTAAAGTTCAGTTACGATGCTTTATGTGATGAAGATAAGGATTTATTCCTTCATATAGCCTGCCTTTTTAACAATGGAGAAATGGTGAAAGTGGAAGATTATCTTGCTTTAAGTTTCTTAGATGTGAGGCAAGGGCTTCAAGTCTTAGCTGAGAAATCTCTCATAGCTATTGAGGTTCTACCTAGTGGCTATACACGTATAGATATGCACAATCTACTAGTACAATTAGGTAGAGAAATTGTCCGTCGTAAGCCTGGGCACCAATCCATTCGTGAGCCTGGGAAGCGTGAATTTTTGGTTGATGCTAGAGATATTTGTGAAGTACTCACTGATAACACGGTTAGTTCTATTATTAGTCTCTTGTGTCCTTGTTTTCTACAAATTAAATTCATTCAATAGTCACTCATTTTCTACTTTTTTCTGATCTATTTACAGGGTAGTAGAAATATAATAGGTATACTTTTCGAGGTAAGAACTCTATCAGGCGAATTAAATATCAGTGGGAGAGCTTTTGAAAAAATGTCTAAACTTAAATTTTTAATGTTCCATGGGCCATATGACAACGAAAAAGATAAATTATACTTACCGCAAGGTTTGAATAATCTACCTCGGAAACTTAGATTAATACATTGGTGTCGTTTCCCGTTGATATGTTTGCCTTCTAATTTTTGCACGGAGTACCTAGTCGAGCTACGTATGTGGAACAGCAAACTTCAAAACTTGTGGCAAGGATATCAGGTACAAAACTGTTGTGTTTCTCTCCAATTTTGTATTATTGGGTTTTTTTTTTCATAAATATTTTGTGTCAAAAAGGAGTGATCTTCCGGTATTACTTCTTAGAAGGTTCTTCTATTATCTCTTGTAGTCTAATTATGTTTGTTTAAAGTGTAGTATCCCATATTAGTATCAGTGGTTGAAAGGGAGGAAGTGTATGAATGAAGAATTTAATTTTGAGTTAAAGAAAGAAAAAAAAAGACACTACGCTATTATTTATTTATTTGAAAATAAATTTAAGGCACATATTTCCTTATGTTGTGTTTATTTGTTTGTGCAGCCGCTTGGAAGTCTGAAGATTATGGATTTGCGTGAGTCGAAACACCTAAAAGAGTTACCTGATCTCTCAAGTGCCACTAATCTTGAAGAATTAACACTGTTTGAATGCTCAAGTTTGGCAGAGCTCCCCGCTTCTATAGGAAACCTTCAGAAATTGCAACAGTTGAGTTTACGAGGATGCTCAAAGCTAGAGGTTCTTCCAACCAATATCAACTTGGAATCTCTCATTAACCTTGATCTCACTGATTGCTTACTGATCAAAAGATTTCCTGAGATCTCCACAAACGTTAAGGATCTCAAGCTCATGAAAACTGCAATAAAAGAAGTGCCTTCGACGATCAAGTCATGGTCTCATCTTCATAAACTGGAAATGTCATACAATGAAGGTCTTAAGGAATTCCCGCATGCTCTTGAAATCATCACAAGGTTGTACTTTAACGATACAGAAATGCAAGAAATTCCTCCGTGGGTTATGAAAATCTCTCGTCTTCAGACACTTACACTTCACGGATGCAAAAAGTTGATAACAATCCCACAACTTTCCGGTTCCTTATTAAATCTTTCGGCAGTCAATTGTGAGTCGCTGGAGACACTTGGTTTCTCCTTTCACAACCATCTTTTGGATAGTCTCCGGTTTGTTAATTGCTTCAAGCTGAATAAAGAAGCAAGAAAACTCATCCAGGCTAGTAGTACCCGTCAATTCTTACCTGGTAAAGAAGTGCCTGCAGACTTCACTTACCGAGCTAATCCTGGAAGTTCAGTGATTGTAAATTTGAATCAAAGGCCTCTTTCAACAACCTGTAGATTTAAAGCTTGCATCTTGTTAGTCACTCAAGATGAGAAGGAGAAGGGTTCCAATGGTAAGACATTTGGTGTAACTCATCGCCTCATGGACAAGAATAAATTTGGGGTCAATGTTCGATGCAGACCTTCATGCTATTACGAATTTCCCCCCATTTTAGCAGAGCATTTGTTCACCTATGAATTTGAAGCAGATGTTACGTCCAGCCAGCTTCTTTTTTCGTTTCATGTCCACGAGAGTGACGAGGTGGTGATAAAAGAATGTGGAGTACTCCTACTCTAACTCCCTTCATGTTAGGGGAGAAAAACAACTGGAGACTTACTTGCGACCCAAAAAGCAACTTCATAGTTTCAGTGAAGAAAGAAACAGAGAAAGGCTTGAGTTGGTTGCCGCAGGCGGACCACGAGCTCTCATTGGAGATTACGACTCTAGGAATTTCAGAAATTGAAAGCAACGCTCTATGCTGGGAAATTCAAGAACTGGTTATTTTCAGTCGTTTTGTTAACGTTGGTAGGAATACTCTTAAGTGTTCTTTATCTAGCAACATTTTTCGAATTTATTCACAAATTGCATTTTGTATAATTTATTTTTGAATACTCTTAATGTCGATCTATATCTTCCAATGAGATAATCAGGTACTTGTTTCTCTACATGTTAATGATCATGTTACTAGATTTTCACCTAATACAAGCTTATCGTAAGAAATAAATAAAAATTTCCAGAGACCACTTGAAAATGTTGATTTCCTCACACAATGAATCAATGAGCATCTTTACCATCAAGTATCCACAAACTAAGTCAAACTTCACATAATCTAACTAAGAAAATTTTAAACTAAAATGTTCCCGGAAGAAAAGAAAAGAAGTGAGAAGCAAAGCACCTACGAGAGTAGTCCATTAAGCATGTAAATTTCCCAGTTTAGACGAACCACGTAGCCAATTCAAAAGAACATCAGCACTTTTCTCCCATGAACAATCTAGCATCATGTCATGAGCAACACTTTCAATACAAACCGGTTCAACCTCATAAAACCGCCCGGTTTCCTTAAGTCCTTCATCGTCCTGCAAAACAATAGCCCAAGATTGAAACTTTCTGGTTCGGTTAGAAAGGAGAAGGAATTCTTAGTTCTTACCACTATGAAATCATCTTTGGCACCTAAAACAAGAACTTTTGTCGAGTTCTCCATTGGTTTAGGCACCGGAAGTGATGCGTTTAGCTTCCTCAGGTCAAACAGCGGCATCCGTGAACTCTTTGTCATAAGATCCTGGTAACTGAATCGAGAAAAGAGAGGGAGAGAGAGAGACAATTCAGTTAGACTACTGAAACTTAATTTTAGATTCAAGGTGACTATTTAGTTAGATTATAGATATACCGCTTCACTAGTTGATCATCCATGGCTTCAGAGAAGAATGTTTCCCGACAAAGAGGAATAGATTTCTGAAAACCTTTAGCAGCTAAACTGAAAGTAACCTGCCCAAGAACATAACCAAAAACAAACATTGTTGAACAAATAGAACATGACACTGGGTTCATCCTTACAAAATCAAAGACAGGAAAAAGAGTTTAAACCTTAAACGCGGCTACAGGTTTAGAGAAGAGATAACGTAGCACTAATCCGCTGAAGAAGAAAGAGAATCCCAAAAGTTTACATATAAGCTAAACGAGAAAGAAGTCCTCTGATATAAGAAAGCGCCAATATGCTTTGACAAGTTAGTTACCTATTACCGGAAGGTGGAACTGAGCAAACCAATACAGCCCCTGAAAGTTCTGGATATGCATTTTCTGCTCCTACAATCGAAAGAACAAACTCAGTAGTTATTGTATATGCATCATTATAACCACTGATCCCAAAAAAACGCAACTCATGTCTATGAATCTACACTTTACCTACTGACTGTTTGTTTACAATATTTGCCAAGTAATATTGAACAATGAGTCCTCCAAACGAATGACCAATAAGCACAGGTGGTGAAGAACCAAGATTCGTTTCTATAAAATCCGCAATATCACTTGCGTGCGTCTACTACACAAACAAGTTAAAACACTTTTAAGAATCTTTCTGATTCAAGTAATTATCCAATATACACAATGCACATTGCAAGGTTCAAGTACCTGAAGTGTTCCAGCAACTGTTCCCAAAGGTTCATCACTTTCACCCTATTACATTCAAAGATAACTACATCACAAATCACACACAAATCACTCTATTCTAATCCAAAGTATGAAACTTTATGTTCGTGATAGTAAATTAGATATTGTGGAAATCGAATTTGAGTATAAAAATCAAAACTTTCATTGTTTGAGAATTTACCTGACCTAATAAGCTAACAGCATAAGAATCAAACCCAGAAGAAGAGAAGAAAGGTAACCAATGTTCAGCCCAACACCAAGCTGCGTGGTAGCTTCCATGTACAAACACCAATGGTGGATTGTCTCTTTCGGATTTGCTTCTCCTCTGTTCAATTACCTCCATTTTTAGACCAGAGGGGAGCTTGTGAAAAAGACGGTTTTGTCCCATTTTCAGCTCGTATGGAGCTATCGTTTTAGAGGAATTGGTGAGAGCCGCCATGGGATTGATCTTCATTTTGAGCGAGGAAAGGCATGGGAACAAGGGAAGAGAACAAGACGCCATTTGAGTGAAGGTTCGTCGAGCTGTTTGATCAGAAGAGTAGAGGAGAGCACTAAATCGTCACCGCAGTTTTTTTTTACTGTTTTACCCTTTTCTAATATCTGTGCAAATTGCAATTTAAATTACCAACTTTTTTTATTGGTAATTTCTGATTTTTGATTTTATAGTACCTTTTAACAATTAAATAATAATTTTAAAATAATTAAATACTAAATTTTAATTTGTAGACAATTTTTTATAATAATTATTAAAACAAATTGTATGTTGTATTTTTGTGTTTTTTTTTAATATATATATGTTTTGACAAATATTTAGATTTTATGATTTTAGATTGTATTTGGTATCAACTTCTATATTTTTGACTAATATTTAGATTCTACGATTTGCTGTGTTATTCTTATGTACCGCTATATTCTATTATTTATATAGTTTTAGGCTAATTTTTTTTTTTTGTCAACAAAATTTCAGCTCAAACGAGCCAATTGGAAAGGTTTTTATAACAGTTTACAAAACTATATCATAAAATTGTAAACTGTTATAATTTATATTTTATGATATAGTTTTGTGTATGCATAAAACATCAATCTAAAAAATTAGTTTTAAAAAATACATAAATTCTATTAAAAACATCAAGGCCTTTGGTTTCTTTAAATTCAAGCCATTTTTTAATGGGCTTGAAGGCCCAATACGAAAATTACGTCTCCTCTTTCTCTCTCTCTGATCTGAATAGATCGCTCGAGCTTCGGGACCTCCTCTCGTGTTCCTCGACGAAGAAGACGATACTTACTTCCATCATCACAGCTACACACGAATTCGTCTTCAGTTACATCAATTTTTTAAAAAAGATTCTGAGTTCGGAAGTGTAGGCTGTGTTTTTTTTTTTAATTAATTTCTACTGGATTTAAACACCACTTAGTTTCCGGAGTTTTGGACTAAAATGATGTCGCCGAAGCAAATCTCCGACGATCGAGGATCTCCACATTTCAGGTATCTTCATACCCAAAGTTTTCGATTCTAACTTCTCCTGTTATTGTGTGTTTTTGCTTATGTAGAAATGAAATGTGAGAGAGGATAAAAACACGAAGCTTCTTCGTCTTGCTGCCATGGAATTGATTCAAATGGTACTGTAGCTTGGAATTTTTCTTTTGGGTTTTGATATCTCTGAATTGGGAATAAAATTTCCTCGATTTTGTTTTTGGAAGATAAATGCAGCAACGTAATTAGGTTGAATCACTGATTCAAGTCCTCTCATTCCCTAGCTTATGCTTTTTGTAGTTCACTATATTTTGATGCAATTCTAGTTGAAGCAGTGATTTGAGTCCTCTCAAATTGCAATGAAATGTGTACTGTAGCTTGAAATTTATTGCTTAGGGTTTTATTAACCCTCATAATTTGGAATCGCATCACTCCGTTTTCATGAAGTTAATGCAGAAACAATACTTATTAGGTTGATTCACTTGAGATTTTGGATTATTGTGTTTTTGATTCAATACTAGGTTGAAGCAGTGAAGTGAGTCCATAACTTGAGAACATTTGTAGTTTTTTTCGTCTTCCTTTGTTTTGACATTGGCTTAGAATTGAGTAATCTGCTGCCTAATTTATGTATTTGTTGACCTTTTTATCTGCAGACATACACCATTTCAGATAATCCACCTCATTGGGAACTTTTTTCGGATATGGTCAGTTTATTCTATGTACCGCTACTTGAATCAGACAGGAGCGCCAGTGGTTCTCTTCCTCTTCTGCTGTCTGGTGCCTTCGTCCATCATCTTCTTGATACTTCAAAAGCCATGGAAAGGAAGGGCGCTTTCTAATCAACAGGTTTATTTTAGCCGTATCAGATTTCTCGCATGTATATTTAATACATATAAATTGGAGAGTTTGGAGATAAAATGTTTTTCCTTTACTGTTTCAGATTGTACCTTCTCTTATCAATGGACTCATCACGGCTCTGTACTTCATCTTATGGGGAAAAGGTCTCAAGTCTTGTGGACCGCTTAGGTATTGATTAGTTATTGAGCATACATACTACCGTAAAATTTTCCTCTGGTCTTATCTGTCTTAGGAGTTCCCGTAGAATGTGGCTTTTGAAAGATAGGGAAGTGGAAGGTTTACCTATGAGCAATTTGGGTCCTTTGTTTGTTTCTGCAGCCTGTTATTTTTAAGCTACATTTTTCTGTCATTTGATCAGAAAAAATATCTTCATTAAAGATTCGATTATCCTTGCTTATAGTTCTTTGTATTTTATTTGCAGAGCTATCTTGTCAGAGTACTCCGGTACTGTTCTTGGAGTACTTTCTGGAGTATTATATGGACGGAGAGGTCATGTGTGGAAAAAGGTATTCACCTCATATGTTTCTAATTTAACAGTTGCCACTTATATAAAGTCTCTAGTCAATGTGAGC